>NW_027597525.1:0-76708 GCF_964194155.1 Cetorhinus maximus | reverse complement strand
TCCCCTTCCTCTTTCTCTCTCTCTCTCATGCGCTCTCTTGATATTCATTGTTGTAAACTTTGCAAAATATTTTTGTTAATGGTAGGGTAGACCTTACTGTGGCTACTTCTCTTAACAGTTCTGTCCTATAAAATATTTATTTGAAGATTGCTCCCATGATATAATCTCAAATTATATGACACAGATTATACGTAAGAATAGAATGATACACCTTAATATTAAGCTAGCTAAAGAGCTACTAAATAACTTGCATTCTAATACAGTTGGGTTTGCTTCACAATGTGAACAATCTGCATACCTCCCACATCCAATCGTGAATGGTGGTGGACAATTAAACAATTCACTGGAAGAGGACTCTCGCTCTCTCTCTCTCGCTCTCTCTCTCTCTCGCTCTCTCTCTCTCTCGCTCTCTCTCTCTCTCGCTCGCTCTCTCTCTCGCTCTCTCTCTCGCTCTCTCTCTCGCTCTCTCTCTCTCTCTCACTCTGGCTCTCGCTCTCTCACTCGCTCTCGCTCTCTCTCTCTCGCTCTCGCTCTCTCTCTCTCGCTCTCTCTCTCGCTCTCTCTCTCGCTCTCTCTCTCTTGCTCTCTCTCTCTCTCGCTCTCTCTCTCGCTCTCTCTCTCGCTCTCTCTCTCGCTCTCTCTCTCTCACTCTGGCTCTCGCTCTCTCACTCGCTCTCGCTCTCTCTCGCGCTCTCTCGCTCACTCGCTCTCTCGCTCTTGCTCTCTCTCTCTCGCTCTTGCTCTCTGCTGTTTCTGGGGGACGGAGAATATCTGGGCTCTCTCTCCCTAACTCATTGAAGGCAAAGTATTTTCAGTCTGCGAGGATAAACTCAGAGGAAATGCTCAGCAGGTTTGGCAAACATGTTAAGGGGAGTGAGAGGGAAAGAGAGTTAATGTTTGAGATCTGACACCTTGCAATATATATGAGAAAGTTAGCAATGTGATAGTTGGTAACCAGCTGAGTAACAGTCACAGCTTTCTGCAGGCAATAGGCCTGGATTCTTCTGCAGTTAAACATGAATATGGTTTAGTTGGAGCAGATTTCCTTGTAGCAGGATCTCTCTTTATCTCTCTCTCTCTCTCTCTGTTAAATGTGGCTGGGCAGGTGAATAATGAGGTTTTTTGTTTCAGGCCATGATGCAATCAGCAGAATTGGAGACGAGGGAGATAACGGATCCGGCACCGGATCGTCAACGGGATCGGAACAGCCGAAAGGAAATGGATCAGACCCAACCTGCCGAGTAGATGCACCTGGCAGCCCGGAACCCCTCTGAGCCAGTCCCCCACAGACACCAGAGTCCTGAGTGTGGGGGGGAGAGGGTGTGAGGGTGGGTTGGGGGGGGGGAGGAGGGGGAAGAGAGGGTATGAGGCTGGGGTGGTGGGGGGGGGGGGGGTGGAGAGATAGGGAGAGGGTGGGTGGGAGACAGGGGAGAGGGAGGTGTTGGCGAATGTAGGGCACTGGCTCTCAGTCTGCATGAGTTTGGCAGCTGTTTATAGTCACACTGTGTCCTTGATAATTTTAGACTGATTTATTTTTAGCTGGAGGCTGAAATTTTCTCTCCAATCAGGTTGAAACTGGTGTCAGAGTCAGATTGGTCCATTGCGCTCTGCCTGTCCCTCCTGATTGGTCCATAGTCAGCCTACCCTCATGTGATTGGCTCATTTTTCCCACCCCCCAACCCCCCAATCAAGCCCATGGATTGGCCTGGGGGTGGGCCCTAACCCTAACCCTAACCCTAACCCTAACCCTAACCCTGCCCTGCTTCTCTTAGCCTTGCAGTGACCCCAGGCCAGTGAGTGACCGGAAGGACTTGAGCCCAAGCACCAGATCTAGTTAAAAGAGGGACTGAAGAATAGACGAGACATCTGACAGAAGGATGGATCCCTGGATTAGGACAGGGATTTCTTGGTGGGGAAAGTGACGAGGGGCAGGAGGTTGTGCTGTGCTGAATGGCCTCCTATTCTATCATTTTTAGTGAATTTAGTTTCTGATTTGATTCTTAATTCTCAGGTCACCAGTTCCTGACATCCTGCCCAATATTCTCAGCAAAATTGGCAACACCCCAATGGTTCATCTCAACAAGACCGCTAGTGCCCATGGACTGAAGTGTGAACTCTGTAAGTATCTGTGTAGCTGGAGAAGTGACTGTAGGGTAAGGGGCTGTTTATTGTTGGGGTTTCTTCCCCATCTGCAGATAAACTAGGCAATGCTCATAGAAGAATCACAAAGTTAATATGCAGGTACTTCAGGTAAATAGGAAGGCAAATTGAATATTGGTCTTCATTGTAAAGAGTATAAAAGTAGAAAAGTCTGGTTATAATCTGTCTGATTTAAGAAAGGTACTTCAATGAAGGTTCATTGGGATGAAAGGGTTTGTTTTTATTTTTTCATGGGATGTGGGTGTCGCTGGCTGGGCCAGCATGTGTTGCTCATCCCTAATTCAACTGAGTGTCTTGCTGGGCCATTTCAGAGGGCATTTAAGAGTCACCACATTGCTGTGGGTCTGGAGTCACATGTAGGCCAGACCAGGTAAGGACGACAGATTTCCTTCCCTAAAGGGCTTTTACAACAATCGATGATAGTTTCATGGTCACCATTACTGAGACTAGCTTTTCAATTCCAGATTTATTAATTGGAGATTTAAATTCCCGTCATGCTGTCATGCTGAGATTTGAACCCGCGACCCCAGAGCAGTCACCTGCGCCTCTGAATTACTAGCCCAGTGACTTTACCAGTATGCCACTGTCTACCCTCCCCATAGGGTTGTCTTATGATGAGAAGCTGAGTAAATTGGGTCTTTATTCTCTGGAGTTTAGAGGAATGAGAGGCGATCTCATTGAAACATCCTAGATTCTGAAGGGGTTTGATAGGGTAGAGGCCAAGAGAAAGAGATTCCCCAACCAGTGGGAACAAAAACACGGGGCCGCAGTCTCAGGATAAGGGGCTGATCATTTAGGACTAAGGTGAGGAGAAATTTCTTCACTCAGAGCGTTGTGAATCTTTGGAATTCTCTATCCCAGAGGGCTGTGGATGATCCATCGTTGAATAAATTTAAAGCTGGGATGGACAGATTTTTGGTGTCTCAGGGAATCAAGGAATTTGGGGTAAAAACAGAAAATGCTGGAAATGTTGACAGAACCTGACCTTCTGAGCATTCCAGCAGTTTCTGTTTTTATCTTGGATTTCCAGGATCAGCAATGTTTGCTTTTCTATGAGGGATATGGAAGCAGGTCAGGGGGGAAAGTGGAGTTTAAGCCAAAGATCAGCTATGATCATATTGAAAGGCAGAGCAGGCTTGAGGGGCTGAATGGTCTACTCCTGCTCCTTATGTTGCTTTTTCCAGCTCTTGTCTATCTGTGGGTCAGTCTTGCTCAGACCCGGCCTTTCTTTTGATTTCCCAAAGGCACTAGTTCCTGTGATACTGACTTCAAATGGAGGTGTCACCAGCCATCTGACTATCAGAATATCACATCCAAATCTCATCCTGGCCAGTGGCAGCAAGAAGACTGAGAGTGCAGAAAAGATTCAGGGATGAGGGACTTCAGCTATGAGGATAAATTAGAGACCTCTGGAGTGTTCTCCTTGGAGAGAAGGCGGCTGAGAGGAGATTCAATAGAGATTTTCAAAATCATGAGGGGGCTGAACAGTGTAGATAGGGAGAAGCTGTTCCCGCTCGTAAAAGGATGAAGAACGAGAGGGCACAGATTTAAAGTGATTAGCAAAAGAAGCAAAAGTTATGAGGAGAAACTTTTTCACACAGCGAGTGATTAGGGTCTGGAATGCACTGCCTGGGTGTGGTGCAGACTGGTTCAGTTGAAGTATTCAAAAGGGAATTAGACTGCTACCTGGAAAGAAAAAATGTGTAGGGTCATGGGGGAGAAAGCAGGAGAATAGAACTAGGTTCAGGGAGCCAGTGCAGACAGGATGGGCCGAATGGCCTCCTGCACTGTAACAATTCTGTCATTCTGTGATTGACCACTTTTATCCATGCAGTGTTGAAAAGTGTGAGGGCAGCCACTTTGGATCCAAGGTGAGGGTTAAATGATGACAGACCTAATCAAGCTGAGATGATGAAAGGAGGTAGATAGAGAGAAAGTGTTTCCTCTGGTTGAGTTAAAGGACAGGACCATGGTTCACAGCCAGGCTGTTTGGGGCGGGGGGGGGGTGTCACATAAGGAAGCCTGGAAGCCTTTCTCACAAAAAAGCTGCTGAGGTGAAAATTTCAAGACCTGGGACTGAGATTATTTTTAGGCAATGATTACAGAACCAACTACAAGGGGGATGGAATATATTAACATACGAGTTAGGAGCAGAGTAGGCCATTCAGATCCTCGAGCCTGCTTCGCCATTCATTAGGATCGTGGCTGATCTGTTTGTGTTTCGATTTCCACAATCTCATCTATCCCCGATAACCTTTGATTCCCTTGCCTAACAAGAATCTCTCTACCTCTGCCTTAAAAATATTCAATGACCCCACCCCCACCACCTTCTGAGGCAGAGAGTTCCAAAGTCGCACAACCCTCTGAGAGAAAAAATTCCCCTCATCTCTGTCCTAAAAGGGTGATCCCTAATTTTAAAACAATGCCCCCTAGTTCTGGACTCACCCACAAGAGGAAACATCCTTTCCACATCCACCTTGTCAAAGCCGTTCAGGATCTTGTAAACTTCAATCAAATCACCCCTCACTCTTCTAAACTCCAGTGGAAACAAACCCAGTCTGTCCAACCTTTCCTCATATGACAACCCACTCATTCCAGGTATCAATCTAGTAAACCTCCTTTGAACCGCTTCCAATACATTTACATCCTTCCTTAAATAAGGAAACCAAAACTGCACAGTATTCGAGATGCAGTCTCACCAATGCCCTGTATAACTGAAGCATAACATCCTTACTTTTATGTTCAATACCTCTTGTAATATAGGATAACATTCCATTAGCCGCCTTAATTACTTGCTGCACCTGCATACTAACTTTTGTGACTCATATCCAGGAAGACCGAGATAAAAGCAAAATACTGGGGATGCTAGAAATCTGAAATAAAAACAGAAAATTGCTGAAAAAACTCAGCAGGTCTAACAGCGTCTGTGGAGGGAGAAAAAACAAAGTTAATGTTTCGAGTCCTTATGACCCAGAGAAGAGTCATATGGATTTGAAACGTTAACTCTGTCTTCCTCTCCACAGGTGCTGTTAGACCTGCTGAGTTTTTCCAGCATTTTCTGTTTTTGTGCCAGGAGCACCTGGATCCCTCTGCACCTCGGAATTCTGCAGCCGTTCTCTGTTTAAGTAACACTCTGCTTCTTTATTCTTCCTGCCAAAGTGAACAACTTCACATTTTCCTACATTAAACTCCATCTGTCAGATTTTTTCCCACTCACTCAACCTGTTCATATCTGTCTACAAATACCTTATGTCCTCTTCACAACATACTTTTCTACCTAAGTGTCATCTGCAAATTTAGCCACCATGTCTTCACTGCCCTGATCTAAGTTATTGATATAAATTGTAAAATGTTGAGGCCCCAGCACAGACCCCTGTGGGACTCCACTCATCACATCCTGCCAATCAGAAAAAAGACCCATTTATACATACTCTCTGCTTTCTGCCAGCCAATCTTCTATCCATGCTAATATGTTACCCCCTACACCATGCGCTTTTATTTTCTATAATAACCTTGATGTGGCATTTTATCAAATGTCTTCTGGAAATCCAAGTACAGTATGTCTACTGGCTCCCCCTTTATCCACCACGTAGACTTGAGGAACCTTTTAAGATACCATCCCTCCTTGCTGCAGTAATTGACTCTTTGATCAATATTGCGAGACCGTCCCAGTCTTTCGCCTAAATATTCTACACCGCTGAATATTGAGCTGCCAGTCCTGCCTCTCCCTCAACCATGCCGCTGTGATAACAATGATATCATATCCCCATGTATTAACTGACACCCTCAACTCATCTGTCTTACTTACAAGACTCCTTGTATTAAAATAAATGCCATCCAGCCTTGCCGTGCTCCCTTGTGCCTTAACTTGACTACGCTCTGCCTTTCAGATTGACTTGTTTTTTCTTCTATACTTCCCTAGCTATATGGCTCGTTAGTACACTTGCTCCAGCAATGTTCAGGTGTAGACCGTCCCAATGGTACAGCTCCCATTTTCCCCAGTGCTGGTGCCAGTGCCCCACGAACTGGAACCCACTTCTCCCACACCAGTCTTTGAGCCACACATTCATCTCCCTAATCTGATTTGTCCTATCCCAATTTGCATGTGGCTCAGGTAATAATCCAGAGATTATGAACTTTTGAGGTTCTGCTTCTTAATTTGGTGCCTAGGTCCTCATACTGACTATGCAGAACCTCCTTTCTCCTGCCGATGTCATTGGTACCTACATGGACCATTACGACTGGGTCCTCTCCCTCCCACTGTAAGTTCCTCACCATCCCTGAGCAGATGTCCCGCCCCCTCGTACCGGGCAGGCAACGCAGCCGTCTGGAGTCATGCTCTTCGCTTCAGAGAACGGTGTCAATCCCCCTGACTATACTATCCCCTACTACCACTACATTCCTTTATGCTCCCCCCACTTGAATGGCTTCCTGTACCACGATGCCATGGCCAGTTAGCTCATCCACCCTGCAGATCTCGCTTTCATCCACACAGATTGTGAGCACCTCAAACCTGTTTGACAATTGCAAAGGCAAAGTACTGCGGATGCTGGAAATCTGAAACAAAAACAAAAAAGCTGGAAAAACATACTTTCACAGAATTGTTACAGTGCAGAAGGCCATTCAGCCCATCATGTCTGCACTGACTCTCTGAATGAGCTGTTAACCTGGTGCCATTCTCTCACCTTCTCCCCGTAACCCTGCACATTCCTCCTTTTCAGATAACCGCCTAATTCTCTTCTGAATACTTCGATTGATCCTGTCTCCCCCACACTCTCAGTGCATTCCAGATCCTAACCACTCGATTGACCCTGTCTCCACCACACTCTCAGACAGTGCGTTCCAGATCCTAACCACTCGATTGACCCTGTCTCCACCACACTCTCAGACAGTGCATTCCAGACCCTAACCACTCGATTGACCCTGTCTCCACCACACTCTCTGACAGTGCATTCCAGGACCTAACTACTCGATTGACCCTGTCTCCATCACACTCTCACACAGTGCATTCCAGATCCTAACCACTCGATTGACCCTGTCTCCCCCACACTCTCAGACAGTGCGTTCCAGATCCTAACCACTCGATTGACCCTGTCTCCACCACACTCTCAGACAGTGCATTCCAGATCCTAACCACTCGATTGACCCTGTCTCCACCACACTCTCTGACAGTGCATTCCAGATCCTAACCACTCGATTGACCCTGTCTCCACCACACTCTCAGACAGTGCATTCCAGACCCTAACCACTCGATTGACCCTGTCTCCACCACACTCTCTGACAGTGCATTCCAGATCCTAACCACTCGATTGACCCTGTCTCCACCACACTCTCTGACAGTGCATTCCAGATCCTAACCACTCGATTGACCCTGTCTCCACCACACTCTCACACAGTGCGTTCCAGATCCTAACCACTCGATTGACCCTGTCTCCCCCACACTCTCAGGCAGGGCATTCCAGATCCTAACCAGTCGATTGACCCTGTCTCCCCCACACTCTCAGACAGTGCGTTCCAGATCCTAACCACTCGATTGACCCTGTCTCCCCCACACTCTCAGACATTGTGTTCCAGACCCTAACCACTCGCTGCGTGAAAACATTTCTCCTCATATCACTTTTGCAAATTACTTAAAGTCTGCGCCGTCTCATTCTCAATCCTTTCACTAGCGGCAACAGTTTCTCCCTATCCCAGATCTCTGCCCAGACCCCTCACGATTTGAATCCCTCTACCAGATCTCCCCTTGACCTCCTTTTCTCCAAGGAAAACAGCCCCAACTTTCTCCAATGAATCTTCAAAACTGAAGTTCCTCATCCCTGGAACCAATTCTCGTGAATTTTTTCTGCGCTCCTCTATTGTCTTCACATCCTTCTTAAGGGAATCCCAGAACGGAGCGCAATACTCTGGCTGAGGCTGAACTAGTGTATTCTGCAAATTTAGCATAACCTCCTTGCTCTTCTACTCTATGCCTCTATTAATAAAATCTAGGACTAGCTTAAACCTGATATCAACAATGTCCCAGACACCACCATCACCATCCCTGGGTATGTCCTGTCCCACCAGCAGGACAGAGCCAGCAGAGGTGGCAGCACAGTGGTATACAGTTGGGAGGGAGTTGCCCTGGGAATCCTCAACATCGACTCCAGACCTCATGAAGTCTCATGGCATCAGGACAAACATGGGCAAGGAAACCTCCTGCTGATTACCACGTAACGCCCTCCCTCAGCTGATGAATCAGTGCTCCTCCATGTTGAATATCACTTGGAGGAAGCACTGAGGGTGGCAAGGGTGCAGAATGTACTCTGGGTGAGGGACTTCAATGTCCATCACCAAGAGTGGCTCGGTAGCACCACTACTGACCGAGCTGGCTGAGTCCTAAAGGACATAGCTGCTGGACTGGGTCTGCAGCAGGTGGTGAGGGAACCAACAAGAGGGAAAAACATACTTGACCTCATCCTCACCAACCTGCCTGCCGTAGATGCATCTGTCCATGACAGTATCGGTAGGAGTGACCATCGCATAGTCATTGTGGAAACAAAGTCCTGCCTTCACATTGAGGATACCCTCCATCGTGTTGTGTGGCGCTACCACCGTGCTAAATGGGATAGATTTCAAACCGATCTAGCAACTCAAGACTGGGCATCCATGAGGTGCTGTGGGCCATCAGCAGCAGCAGAATTGTACTCAAACACAATCTGTAACCTCATGGCCCAGCATATACCCCCACTCTACCATTACCATCAAGCCAGGGGGTCAACCCTGGTTCAATGAAGAGTGCAGGAGGGCATGCCAGGAGCAGCACCAGGCACACCTAAAAATGAGGTGTCAACCTGGTGAAGCTATAACACAGAACTACTCGCGTGCCAAACAGCATTAGCAGGTGATAGACAGAGCTAAGCGATTCCAGAACTAATGGATCAGATCTTAGCCCTGCCACATCCAGTTGTGAATGGTGGTGGACAATTAAAGAACTAACTGGAGGAGGAGACTCCACAAATATCCCCATCCTCAATGACAGGGGAGCACAGCACATCAGTGCAAAAGTTAAGGCTGAAGCATTTGCTACAATCTTCAGCCAGAAGTGCCGAGTGGATGATCCATCTCAGCCTCCTCTGGAGGTCCCCAGCATCACAGATGCCAGTCTTCAGCCAATTCGATTCACTCCACGTGATATCAAGAAACGGCTGAAGGCACTGGATACTGCAAAGGCTATGGGCCCTGACAATATTCCGGCAATAGTACTGAAGACTTGTGCTCCAGAACTTGCCACACCCCTAGCCAAGTTGTTCCCGTACAGCTACAACACTGGCATCTACCCGGCTATGTGGAAAATTGCCCAGGTATGTCCTGTACACAAAAAGCAGGACAAATCCAACCCGGTCAATTACCGCCCCATCAGTCTACTCTCGATCATCAGGAAAGTGATGGAAGGGGTCATCAACAGTGCTATCAAGCGGCACTTGCTTAGCAATAACCTGCTCACTGACGCCCAGTTTGGGTTCTGCCAGGGCCACTCAGCTCCTGACCTCATTACAGCCTTGGTTCAAACATGGACAAAAGAGCTGAACTCCTGAGGTGAGGTGAGAGTGACTGCCCTTGACATCAAGGCAGCATTTGACCAAGTGTGGCATCAAGGAGCCCTAGCAAAACTGGAGTCAATGGGAATCAGGGGGAAATCAGGAGTGTGATGGAATACTCCCCACTTGCCTGGATGAGTGCAGCCCCCACAACACAAGAAGCTCGACAGCATCCAGGACAAAGCAGCCCCACTTGATTGACGCCACATCCACAAACATTCACTCCCTCCACCACTGATGCACAGTAGCAGCAGTGTGTACCATCTACAAGATGCACTGCAGGAACTCACCAAGGCTCCTTAGACAGCACCTTCCAAACCCATGACCACTACCATCCAGAAGGACCAGGGCAGCAGATAGACGGGAACACCACAGCGGTTCACAAAGGCAGCTCACCACCACCTTTTCAAGAGCGATTAGGGATGGGTAATGAATGCTGGCCCAGCCAGTGACACCCACATTCCGTGAATGAATTAAAAAACCTGGCTGATACACACGTGTCCCTTCACCAGGTTTCACAGCCAATCCTCAAGTCTCTCTCAAACTCTGGGCACTGGGGCCAATAACCTTCAACTCCTGACTTGAATGCAGCTTGCTGAACAGAGGCTCAGCCCCGCCCCGAACAACCCACCCCCATTTCCCCAGATGGGTGGCATTCCATGCCCACCCGGGAGGGGGTGGGGCTTAGCCCGGTGCCCCCCTGCTGTCTCCCAGGTGTGGGTGCTACTCTCCTGCTCCCAGGTGCTCAGGGCCCACACTGAATGGTTGGCTGAAGTCAACGGTTTAAATTTTTTTATTCATTCATGTGATGTAGGTGTCGCTGGCTAGGCATTTATTACCCATCCCTAATTGCCCTTGTTCAGGGGGCAGTTAAGAGTCAACCACATTGCTGTGGGTCTGGAGTCACATGTAGGCCAGACCAGGTAAGGACGGCAGATTTCCTTCCCTAAAGGACATTAGTGAACCAGATGGGTTTTTGCAACAATCGACAATGGTTTCATGGTCATCGTTTCCCTTTTAATTCCAGATTTTTATTGTATTTAAATTCCACCATCTGCCATGGTGGGATTCAAACCCGGGTCCCCAGAGCATTACCCTGGGTCTCTGGAATACCAGTCCAATACTAAACAATACTGCTACACCATATGGAATGTTGCTGAGTTGACCTTTTATTTTGTTCCAGTGGCAAAGTGTGAATATTTTAATGCTGGCGGCAGTGTGAAGGATCGAATTGCCTTGCGAATGGTCGAAGATGCTGAAAAATCTGGAGAACTGAAACCAGGCGACACGATCATTGAACCAACCTCAGGGAACACGGGTAACGTGTCAAATTATCACCTCATTTTCAGCGTCAGAGTCTCACTCCCTTAACACCAGTAAACACTCACCAATGATCCGTGTCGTCTTCACAGGGATTGGACTCGCGCTGGCTGCTGCTGTCAAAGGATATCGGTGTATCATTGTCCTTCCAGAGAAGATGAGCACAGAGAAGGTAGAAACCCAGTGAGAGTCAGTGTGTGTGGGACCCGTACCCCAGTGAGAGTCAGTGTGTGCGTGTGGGTCCCGTACCCCAGTGAGAGGCACTGTGTGTGAGGGACCCGTACCCCAGTGAGAGTCATTGTGTGTGGGGGACCCGTACCCCAGTGAGAGTCATTGTGTGTGGGGGACCCGTACCCCAGTGAGAGTCTGTGTGTGTGGGACCCGTACCCCAGTGAGAGTCAGTGTGTGTGGGACCCGTACCCCAGTGAGAGTCAGTGTGTGTGGGACCCGTACCCCAGTGAGAGTCAGTGTGTGTGGGACCCGTACCCCAGTGAGAGTCAGTGTGTGTGGGACCCGTACCCCAGTGAGAGTCGGTGTGTGTGGGACCCGTACCCCAGTGAGAGTCGGTGTGTGTGGGACCCGTACCCCAGTGAGAGTCGGTGTGTGTGGGACCCGTACCCCAGTGAGAGTCGGTGTGTGTGGGACCCGTACCCCAGTGAGAGTCGGTGTGTGTGGGACCCGTACCCCAGTGAGAGTCGGTGTGTGTGGGACCCGTACCCCAGTGAGAGTCAGTGTGTGTGGGACCCGTACCCCAGTGAGAGTCAGTGTGTGTGGGACCCGTACCCCAGTGAGAGTCGGTGTGTGGGGGACCCGTACCCCAGTGAGAGTCGGTGTGTGGGGGACCCGTACCCCAGTGAGAGTCGGTGTGTGTGGGACCCGTACCCCAGTGAGAGTCGGTGTGTGTGGGACCCGTACCCCAGTGAGAGTCGGTGTGTGTGGGACCCGTACCCCAGTGAGAGTCGGTGTGTGTGGGACCCGTACCCCAGTGAGAGTCGGTGTGTGTGGGACCAGTACCCCAGTGAGAGTCGGTGTGTGTGGGACCCGTACCCCAGTGAGAGTCGGTGTGTGTGGGACCCGTACCCCAGTGAGAGTCAGTGTGTGTGGGACCCGTACCCCAGTGAGAGTCAGTGTGTGTGGGACCCGTACCCCAGTGAGAGTCGGTGTGTGGGGGACCCGTACCCCAGTGAGAGTCGGTGTGTGGGGGACCCGTACCCCAGTGAGAGTCGGTGTGTGGGGGACCCGTACCCCAGTGAGAGTCGGTGTGTGTGGGACCCGTACCCCAGTGAGAGTCGGTGTGTGTGGGACCCGTACCCCAGTGAGAGTCGGTGTATGTGGGACCCGTACCCCAGTGAGAGTCGGTGTGTGTGGGACCAGTACCCCAGTGAGAGTCGGTGTGTGTGGGACCCGTACCCCAGTGAGAGTCAGTGTGTGTGGGACCCGTACCCCAGTGAGAGTCGGTGTGTGTGGGACCCGTACCCCAGTGAGAGTCGGTGTGTGTGGGACCCGTACCCCAGTGAGAGTCGGTGTGTGTGGGACCCGTACCCCAGTGAGAGTCGGTGTGTGTGGGACCCGTACCCCAGTGAGAGTCGGTGTGTGTGGGACCCGTACCCCAGTGAGAGTCGGTGTGTGTGGGCCTGTACCTGGTGATTTTTTTATTTATCCATTCACGGGATGTGGGCTTCGCTGGCTGGGCCAGCATTTATTGCCTATCCCTAGTTGCCCTTGAGAAGGTGGTGCTGAGCTGCCTTCTTGAATTCCTGCAGTCCATGTGGTGTAGGTACACCCACCGTGCTGTTAGGGAGGGAGTTCCAGGATTTTGACCCAGTGACAGTGAAGGAGAGTGCGAGAGGAGGACCCTGGGACAGGCAGTCAGCAGCACCTAGAAGATCTAGTCTATCTAGAGGATCTAGCATCTAGTCTATACTTAAGTAGGAGTAAAGGTGAAATAAAAGCAAGGGTTCATATTCTATTTAGTTCAGATATGTCTGGGGAGCTCAGTCCTGTGATTTGCACATCCTGCGCTATGTGGGAAATCCTAGACTCTCCTGGCAGTCTGGATGACCATGTGTGCGGGAGGTGCCTCAGACTGGAGCGACTCGAGCTCTGGGTTTTGGAGCTTGAGCAGCAGCTGAGGGCATTACGGTGCATTCACGGGGCTGAGAGGGTCGTGGACAGCACGTTTCAGGACATGGTCACCCCACAGCTTAAGGAAGTAAAAGCAGAGAGGGGATGGGTGACCACCAGACAGAAGAAGGGGACCAGGCAGATAGAGAGGGAATCCCCCGAGTGCATCTCACTCACAAAACGTTTTTCAGCCTTGGAACACAGCGAGAGTGACGGTTCCTCTGAGGAGGCCAATCAGAGCCAAGGCCATGGCAGTGTGGGTGGTCCAGCTGCTCAGAGTGGGAGGAAGAAGTGTGGAAGGGCAATAGTGGTAGGGGATTCATTAGTGAGGGGAGAAGACAGACACTTCTGCAGCCACAGACGTGACTCCAGGATGGTACATTGCCTCCTGGGTACCAGGGTCAAGGGTGTTATGGAACGGCTGCCAGACATTCTGAAGGGGGAGGGTGAATAGCCAGAGGTCGTGGTCCATATTGGGACCAATGACATTGGAAGAAAGAGAAATGAGGTCCTGCAAGCAGACTTGAGGGAGTTAGGTAGGAAATTGAAAAGCAGGACTTCAAAGGCAGTAATCCCCGGATTACTCCCAGTGCCACACAGTAGTGAGTATAGGAACAGAAGGATTGAGCAGATTAATGCGTGGCTGAAGAGATGGGGCTGGAGGGAGGGCTTTAGATTCCTGGGGCATTGGGACCGTTTCTGGGGGAGGTGGAACCTGTACAAGTTGGACCGGTTACATCTAAACAGGAATGTGACCAACATCCTCAGGGGGAGGTTTGCTAATGATGTTGGGGGGATTTAAACTAAATTGGCAGAGGGATGGGATCCTGAAAAGTAGTTCAGAGGGGAGAGAAGCTGAGATGGAATTAGAAGTTAAAACGCTGGTGAGTGAGTCTGGAAGGCAGACGAAACATCGGCTAGATAAGAAAGAAGTGAGTTTAGCAAAGGCTAAATGAAATATATTTTAATACAAGGAGCCTGAGGAATAAGACAGACAAGCTAAGGGCACAGATACGCACACGGGAGTGTGATATCAGAGCTATGACCGAAACTTGGCTAAAAGACGGGCAGGATTAGCAACTCAACATTGCTGGTTATAGGGTATTCAGACGAGATAGGGAGGGGAATAGAAGAGGGGATGGGGGAATCAATTCTAGCAGTGAGGAGGGGTGATATCTTGGAAGGATCGTCAAATGAGGCCTTATGGGTAGAAGTAAAAAACACAAAAGGGGCAAACACGCTGTTGGGTGTGGACTATAGGCCCCCAAACAGTCAGGGAGAGATAGAGGATCAAATATGTAATCACATTTCAGAGAAATGTAAGAATAACAGGGCAGTAATAGTCAGGGATTTTAACTACCCAAATATTAACTGGGATAGTTTGTGTGCAGGTAGGGAGGGAGCAAAATTCTTAAGTTGTATCCAGGAGAACCTTTTTAGCCAGTATGTAGAAAGCCCAACAAGGGAGGGGGCAGTTCTGGGCCTAATATTTGGAAATGAGCCCAAGCAGGTGGAAGGCGTATCAGTAGGGGAGCATTTTGGAGACAGTGACCATAACTCAGTTAGATTTAGGATAGTTATGGAAAAGGATAAAGTTGGACTGGGATTAAAAGTTCTAAACTGGGGAAAGGCTAATTTTACTAAGATGAGGTACGATTTGGCCCAAGTGGACTGGGAGCAACTACTTGCAAATAAAACTGTGTCAGAGCAGTGGGAGGCATTCAAGGAGGAAATAGCGAGAGTACAGGGCAAATATGTTCTCGTAAAGACGAGGGGGACAAAGTCTGGAGAACCCTGGACGTCAAGGGACATAAAGTTAGGATTAAGGAAAAAAGAGAAGCTTATGGCAGATACCGAGGGCTCAATAGAGCAGAGACCCTAGAGGAGTATAAAATGTGCAGGGGGGTACTTAAAAAGGAAATTAGGAAAGCTAAGAGAGTGCATGAGAAAGCATCAGTGGGTGGAATTAAGGAAAAAGCAAATGGTGTTTTAAATATATAAAGAGCAAGACAATAAGTAGGGAAAGAGTAGGGCCAATTAAGGACCATAGAGGTAATGTGTGTGTGGACCTGGAAGATATGGGTACAGTCCTCAGTGAATACTTTGCGTTGGTCTTCACAATGGAAAAGGACGATGCAGGTATAGACATCAGGGTGGAGGACTGTGAAATATTAGAGGGAATTAACAGAGAGAGAGAGAGGAGGTACCAGCGGGTTTAACGGCCTGAAAAGTGGATAAATCCACAGGCCGGATGAAATGTATCCCAGGCTGCTAAGGGAGGCAAGGGAGGAGATATCAGGGGCCTCAAATCCTCTCTAGCCACAGGTGAGGTGCCAGTGGACTGGAGGACTGCTGACATTGTCCCATTATTAAAAAAGGGAGGAAGGGATAGACCAGGAAATTGCAAGCCAGTGAGTCTAACCTCGGTGGTGGGGAAGTTACTGGAAAGAATTCTGAGGGACAGAATATATCTGCACTTGGAGAGACACGGATTAATCAGGGATAGTCAGCATGGATTTGTTAAGGGAAGGTCGTGTTTGACAAATCTGATTGAATTTTTTGAGGAGGTAACCAGGAGTGTTGATGAGGGTAATGCATTTGATGTGGTCTACATGGACCTTAGCAAGGCTTTTGATAAGGTCCCTCCTGGCAGACTGGTCAAGAAAATAAGAGCCCATGGGATCCATGGCAAAGTGGCACGTTGGATCCAAATTTGGCTGAGAGGCAGGAAGCAGAGGGTGATGGTAGAGGGATGTTTCTGTGACTGGAAGTCTGTTTCCAGTGGGGTTCCACAGGGCTCGGTGCTGGGGCCCTTGCTGTTTGTGGTGAACATAAATGATTTGGACTTAAATGTAGAGGGTATGATCAAGTTCGCGAATGACACAAGAATTGCTAGGGTGGTAAATAGTGAGGAGGGTAGCCGTAAACTGCAGGAGGATATCAATGGACTGGTCAGGTGGGCAGAGCAGTGGCAAATGGAATTCAATCCAGAAAAGTGAGGTAATGCACTTGGGGAGGGCTAACAAGGCAAAGGATTACACTATGAATGGCAGGACCCTGGGAAGTACTGAAGATCAGAGGAACCTTGGTGTGCATATCCATAGATCCCTGAAGGTAGCAGTGCAGGTAGATAAGGTGGTTAAGAAGGCATATGGGATACTTGCCTTTATTAGCCGAGGCACTGAATACAAGAGCAGGGAGGTTATGCTGGAACTGTATAAAACACTGGTTAGGCCACATCTGGAGTAGTGTGTGCAGTTCTGGTCAGTACATTATAGAATGGATGTGATTGCACTGGAGAGGGTGAAGAGGAGATTTACCAGGATGCTGCTTGGGCTGGAGGGTCTGAGCTATGAGGAAAGATTGGATTGGCTGGGGTTGTTTTCCTTGGAGCAGCGAAGGTTGAGAGGGGACTTGATAGAGGCGTATAAGGTTATGAGGGGCATAGATAGGGTGGATAGGAAGGCACTTTTTCCATTAGTAAAGGGGTCAATAACCAGGGGCTATAGATTTAAGGTAAGAGGTAAAAGGCTAAGAGGGGAGTTGAGGAGAAACGTTTTCACCCAGAGGGTGGTGGGAGTCTGGAACTCACTGCCTGAAAGGGTGGTTGAGTCAGAAACTCTCATAACATTTAAGAAGTATTGCGATATTCACTTGCAGTGTCACAGCCTCCAGGGTTAGGGCCAAGTGCTGGAAAATGGGATTAGTGTAGTCAGATCTTTGTTGACCGGTGTGGACACGATGGGCCGAATGGCCTCATGTGCTGTAAATGTCTGGGTCTATATATTTCCAAGTCAGGATGGTGAGTGACTTGGAGGGGAACTTCCAGGTGGTGGTTTTCCCATCTATCTGCTGCCCTTCTCCTTCTAGATAGTAGTGGTCGTGGGTTTGGAAGGTGCTTTCAAAAGAGCCTTGGTGAGTTCCTGCAGTGCACCTTGTAGTTGGTACACACTGCTGCTACTGTGCATCAGTGGTGGAGGGAGTGAATGTTTGTGGTTGTGGTCCCAGTCAAGTGGACTGCTTTGTCCTGGATGGTGTCCAGCTTCTTTAGTGTTGTGGGTGCTGCACTCATCCAGGCAAGTGGAGAGTATTCCATCACACTCCTGACTTGTGCCTTGTAGATGGTGGACAGGCTTTGGGGAGTCAGGAGATGAGTTACTTGCTGCAGGATTCCCAGCCCCTGACTTGCTCTTGTAGCCACAGTATTTATATGGCTAGCCCAGTTCAGTTTCTGGTCAATGTTAACCCCACAAGATGTTGATAGTGGGGGATTCAGTGATGGTAATGCATTGAACGTCAAGGGGCGATGGTTAGATTCTCTCTTGATGGAGATGGTCATTGCCTGGCACTTGTGTGGTGCGAATGTTACTTGCCACTTGTCAGCCCAAGCCTGGATATTGTCCAGGTCTTGCTGCATTTGGACATGGGCTGCATCAGTATCTGAGGAGTCGCGAATGGTGCTGAACATTGTGCAATGATCAGCGAACATCCCCACTTCTGACCTTATGATGGAAGGAAGGTCATTGATGAAGCAGCTGAAGATGGTTGGGCCGAGGACACTACCCTGAGGAACTCCTGCAGTGATGTCCTGGAGCTGAAATGATTGTCCTCCAACCACAATCATCTTCCTTTGTGCTAGGTATGATTCCTTGCCCATGTTTGACCTTATACCATGAGACCTGCTGGTGGGACAGGATATATCCAGGGATGGTGATGGTGGTGTCTGGGACATTATCTGTAAGTTATGATTCCGTGAGGACGACTATGTCAGGCTGTTGCTTGACTAGTCTGTGAGACAGCTCTCCTGATGCTAGTGAGCAGGGCTGACCCTTTGCAGGGTCGACAGGGCTGAGTTTGCCGTTGTTGTTTCTGGTGCCTAGGTCGATGTCCGTATGGTTTTGTTCCTTCTTTGTGACGTTGTAGCGGTTTGATAACACTGAGTGTCTGGCTCAGCCATTTCAGAGGGCAGTTAAGAGTCACCACATTGCTGTGGGTCTGGAGTCACATGTAGACCAGACCAGGTAAGGACAGCAGATTTCCTTCCCCAAAGGGCATCAGTGAACCAGATGGGTTTTTACGACAATCGGCAATGGTTTCATGGTCATCGTTAGATTTTTAATTCCAGATTTTTATTGAATTCAAATTCCACAATGTGCCGGGTTCCCAAAGTATTACCTCGAGTCTTCATTACGAGTCCAGTTACAACACCATGATGCCACCCACTCCCCATCGACATTACCTTTCCATTGAAACCTTCCTTAGCAGGAGGACACCACTCTGCTCGGCCGTTCAATAAGATCATGGCTGCTCTGATTGTAACCTGAACCCTCCATTCCTGTTACCCCTGGTAACCCTCAACTTTCCTGTTACCCCCGGTAACCCTCCATTCCAGTTACCCCCGGGAACCTTCCATTCCTGTTACCCCTGGTAACCCTCCATTCCTGTTACCCCCGGTAACCCTCAACTTTCCTGTTACTCCCGGTAACCCTCCATTCCTGTTACCCCCAGTAACCCTCCATTCCTGTTAGCCCCGGTAACCCTCCATTCCTGTTACCCCTGGGAACCCCCAACTTTCCTGTTAATCAAAAATTTGTCTAACTCAGCCTTGAATATATTCACTGACCCAGCCTCCACTGCTCTCTGGGGGAGAGAATTCCACAGACTGACAATGCTCTGAGAGAAGAAATTCTTCCTCATCCCCATCCTAACTGGGAGATGCCTTATTCAGAAACTCTGCCTGCCCCCAATTCGAGATTCCCCCATGATGGGAACATCCAGCCTGTCAAGTTCCCTCAGGACCTGAGATGTTTTACACCTCTCTTGTCCCTATTGTTTTTGACCTATTGTCTATTCTCTGAAGGTCGATGTGTTACGAGCTCTTGGAGCGGAGATTGTCCGAACACCAACCAGCGCCAGATTTGATTCCCCAGAATCTCATGTTGGAGTTGCCTGGAGACTGAAGAATGAAATCCCAAACTCCTGTATCCTGGATCAGGTGTGTTGAGTCATCTTCCTGTGTGGAAAGTCACTTTACCCAAGCTGCTTTATTTTGTAAATGTCCTGATTTCAGCCAATCACTGACACTAAATGACCTTTTAATCCAGAATCTATTTCATCCAATCCCCTCACAGCGAGGTCACGTGCTGTCAATCCAGGGCAGGTTTGTGGATTTTCTGGATTGCTGAACTGTGAACATAGGGATTAGGAGCAGGAGGAGGCCACTCGGCCCCTCGAGTCTGCTCCACCATCAATAAGATCATGGCTGATCTGACTGTAACCTCAACCCCACATTCCTGTCTACCCCCAATAACCTTTCACCCCCTTGTTAATCAAGAATCTATCTAGCTCAGCCATAAAAATATTCAAAGACTCTGCATCACCGCCTTTTGAGGAAGAGAGTTTCAAAGATTCACAACCCTCAGAAAAAAATTTCACCTCATCTCTGTTTTAAATGGGTGGCCCCTTATTTTTAAACAGTGACCCATAGTTCCAGATTCTCCCACAAGAGGAAACATCCTCTCCACATCCACCCTGTCAAGGCCCCTCTGGATCTTAAAGGTTTCAATAACCTTGATCTAGCTGAATCCTGATTTAATTCTGATTCTGGCTTCTTCAGCCAGACCTTCACTCAGGACTGGGTCCCAGCTCCTGTGCCTATGCAGTGTAGATACACTCCAGCTCTGATCACTTACTCTGCAGGCGCTGCACTTAGTTTGAAAGTGTTTTTTTGCCAGGCTGGGATTCATGGAGCCATTCCAGGGATCAATGTCCCAATACAGTGTGTGGGTCAGTCAGTGGGGACTGAAAATCAGCTGACCTGTGTAAGTGCCAGGATTGGCTGCCAGAAAACTTTATCCTGTCCACTGAGGTGGGGGTGGTGATGGGGGAGGGTGTGCAGAAGGGAGGGGAATGGGGGAGTTGGGTCGAGTGGGAGGGGAGCTGGGGGGAAGGGGAATATTTGGGGAGTTGCTGTCTCTGTCTCCAGCTCTGGGACTAACACTTTCCTCTTTTGCAGTATCGGAATCCTGGAAACCCATTGGTTCACTACGATCAAACTGCAGAGGAGATCCTCAGGCAGTGTAACGGTACGGGTTTGGGGGGTGGCGGGGTGGGTTTACGGGGTGGGGGGGTGGGTTTGGGGGGGGCTGGGGGGTTTGGGGGGGTTTCAGGGGGTGGGGGCGGGTTTCGGGCGGGTGGGTTTGGGGGGAGCAGGAGTGGGTTGGGGGTGTTGGTTTAGGGGGGTGGGTTTGGGAGGGCAGGTTAGGGTGGGGGTGGGTATGGGGGGGCAGGTTTGAGTGGGTGGGTTTGGGGGGGCAGGTTTGGGTGGGGGTGGGTTTGGGGGGTGGTGGGTTTAGGGGGTTTCAGGGGGTGGGTTTGGGGATTATTGCGCGTTTTGAGGTTTTCCACACGTTCCGGTTATTATAAAATGTGGGAACGACCTAATCCCAAAACAAACCCACAGACCCTCAAATGGGGCTGGGGTTCAGGGGTGGGTTAGAGAGTGGGAAGGGGGTCCTGGGTGTGGGTGGAGGGAGATCCTGAGGCTGTGGTCCTGGGAGTATGAGATGGGAATGGTGGCGGGGAATTCCAGGTGTGCAGGACAGCGGGATCATGGGTGGGAGATGGGGTCTCCCAGGGGTGTGAGGTGCAGGGGACGGGGTCCTGGAAGTTTGGTGCGGTGGGGGCAGATCCCAGGAGTTCGGGTGGGGGGGGGGCCAGATCCCAGGAGTTCGGGCGGGGTGGGGAGGGAGAGAGAGAGGGATCCTGGGAGTTCGAGTCGGGGGGGGAGAGGGATTCCGGGAGTTTGGGGGAGGGGAGAGGAATCCCGGGACTTTGCGGGGTGGGGGGGAGATCCTGGGAGTTCGGGTGGGCGGGGAGAGGGATTCCGGGAGTTTGGGGGGGTGGGGGAGGGGAGAGGAATCCCGGGACTTTGCGGGGTGGGGGGGAGATCCTGGGAGTTCGGGTGGTGGGGGGAAGGGATTCCGGGGGTGGGGGTTTATCTGGGAGTTCAGTGGGGGGAGGGAGGGGAGAGGGATCCCGGGATTTTGCGGGGGTGGGGGGGGAATCCTGGGAGTTCGGGTGGGGGGGGGGAGAGAGATTCCAGAAGCTTGGTGGGTGGGGGGAGATCCCGGGAGTTCGGGCGGCGGTGGGGGGAGGGGAATTCCGGGAGTTTGGGACGGAGGGGGAGGTTCCCGGGAGCTTAGGGTGGGGGTAGTTGGAGGGGATCCCGGGTTGAGGGGGATGGGGTCTGTGTCATTAATCCCATTCCTTCTGTCCTTCCATTTTTAGGAAAAGTGGACATGTTAGTCGCAGGAGCAGGAACTGGAGGGACAATCACTGGGATTGCCAGGAAACTCAAGGAGCAGTGTCCAAACTGCCAGGTACTTGGGGAGGGGCTGGTGTGAGGAGAGGGGGGAGTAGGGGGTGGGGCAGTGGGATGTAGGAAATGCGAGGGGGAGGGGCAGGGAGAGGCAGTGGGGAGAGGAGGAGGGTCGTGAGGGACAGGGAGTGATTGTTTGGCGGGTGGGAGGATGATATCAGTGATTCAGGGGAGGTTAGTGTTTGGGGGTGGGGGGAATGAGTCTTGTTAGGATGTGGGTGTTGTTGGCTGGGCCAATATTCGTTCCCCTCGAGCAGGTGGCCTTATATATAACTGAGTGGCCTTGCTGGGCCATTTCAGAGATTAATGAATAGTCACCACATTGCTGTGGGTCTGGAGTCACATGTAGGCCAGACCAGGTAAGGACAGATTTCCTTCCCTAAAGGACATTAGTGAACCAGATGGGTTTTTACAACAATCGACAATGGTTTCATGGTCATCGTTACTGAGGCTAGCTTTTCAATTCCAGAGTTATTTTGCTGTGAAGGGATTTGAACTCATTTAAATCAGACTTCAGGAATTTTAGTTCAATAACTATTCTAGTTTTGTACCCGTAAAATGGAATTTGGGGGTGGAGATGTTTAGAGGGAAAGGGGGTGGGATTTTGCGTGGGGTAGGGGTTTGGCTGGATGTCCTGTTATTTACTCAGGTTTAGATGATGGTTTGGGACCGTGCGCTGATCTTTCTCTCTCCTTAGATTATTGGTGTTGATCCGGAAGGTTCCATCCTGGCAGAACCTGAACAGCTCAACCAGTCAGAAAACAGCACCTACGAAGTGGAAGGAATTGGTTATGATTTCATTCCGACTGTTCTCGATCGATCAGTGAGTGACCTCATTGTGTCCAGTCTGACCTGGGGGCTAGGGCTCAATCCCTTTGGAAAACTCGGGTTCCTGCTCTGGATCACTATCCAGTGACCCTGGGCTTGGTGGATGGGGGAAGCTGTTAGCGCTGTGATTGCTCAGTGGTTTGTGCTCCGGGTCTGATTGTTGTTAATCTTTACAGGTTGTGGATAAATGGTACAAGAGCAATGACAGAAACTCCTTTCAAATCGCTCGCCAGCTGATCCAACAGGAGGGCCTCCTTTGTGGTGAGAAACCGGGGAGGGGGGTCAGTGGGTGAAAGGCGAAGGGGATAGGAGTGGGGGGGATAGTGGAGGGAGAGGGGTTGGTGGGTTGGGTGGCAATGGGAGCTTTGCTGTGAGTGGGGGCAGAGGATGAGAGCATTATGTTGAGGTGTGGGCATCTTGGGGCAGGGGTGGGGAATGGAGGGGCTTTGGGGGGAGTGGAGGGGGCAGGGGGGCAGGGAGTTGGGGGTGGGGAGCAGAGGGGGCAGGGGGGCGGGGAGTTGGGGGTGGGGAGCGGAGGGGGCAAGGGGGCGGGGAGCTGGGGGTGGGGAGCAGAGGGGAGCTGGGGGTGGGGAGCGGAGGGTCGGGGAGCGGAGGGGAGTTGGGGGTGGGGAGCGGAGGGTCGGGGAGCGGAGGGGAGCTGGGGGTGGGGAGCGGAGGGTCGGGGAGTGGAGGGGCTGGGGTCGGGGGGCAGGAAGCAGAGGGGTCAGTGGGGAGAGGGCTGGGGAGCTGAGGGCAGTAAATGGGGCTGGGTCTGACTTGCTGGATTGTGTTGCCAGGTGGAAGTTCAGGGAGCGCTGTCTCCATCGCTGTAAAGGCTGCCCAAGATCTGAAGGAAGGTCAGCGTTGTGTGGTCATTCTCCCAGATTCCATCCGCAACTATATGTAAGTCCCACTCTGCTCATCTCTGCCCACAACATGCCAACCCCATCTCTTGGCCTGACCACTCAACATGGGAACACCCCTCTGCCCATCTCAGCCCACCAATTCACTACCCCTTCAGACCTTCTCACCAAAGTTGTCACTGTCCATGGGGTATGGTGCGGTTGGGAGCAGTGGCGTGGGCTCTTTACTGACCCTGTATCTTTGTTTCTACAGGACCAAGTTCCTCAGTGATAAATGGATGGTGCAAAAGGGTTTCCAAGTGAGCCCACCAAATAACAGCAAAAAACCCTGGTAGGAATATTCTCGTTGAAATCTCACTGGGGTACGGGTCCCACACACACTGACTCTCACTGGGGTATGGGTCCCACACACACTGACTCTCACTGGGGTACGGGTCCCACACACACTGACTCTCACTGGGGTACGGGTCCCACACACACTGACTCTCACTGGGGTATGGGTCCCACACACACTGACTCTCACTGAGGTACGGGTCCCACACACACTGACTCTCACTGAGGTACGGGTCCCACACACACTGACTCTCACTGGGGTACGGGTCCCACACACACTGACTCTCACTGAGATACGGGTCCCACACACACTGACTCTCACTGGGGTACGGGTCCCACATACACTGACTCTCACTGGGGTACGGGTCCCACACACACTGACTCTCACTGGGGTACGGGTCCCACACGCACTGACTCTCACTGGGGTACGGGTCACACACACACACTGACTCTCACTGGGGTATGGGTCCCACACACACTGACTCTCACTGGGGTACGGGTCCCACACACACTGACTCTCACTGGGGTACGGGTCCCACACACACTGACTCTCACTGGGGTACGGGTCCCACACACACTGACTCTCACTGGGGTACGGGTCCCACACACACTGACTCTCACTGGGGTACGGGTCCCACACACACTGACTCTCACTGGGGTACGGGTCCCACACACACTGACTCTCACTGGGGTACGGGTCGCACACACATTGACTCTCACTGGGGTATGGGTCCCACACACACTGACTCTCACTGGGGTATGGGTCCCACACACACTGACTCTCACTGGGGTACGGGTCCCCCACACACACTGACTCTCACTGGGGTACGGGTCCCACACACACTGACTCTCACTGGGGTACGGGTCCCACACACACTGACTCTCACTGGGGTACGGGTCGCACACACATTGACTCTCACTGGGGTACGGGTCCCACACACACTGACTCTCACTGGGGTATGGGTCCCACACACACTGACTCTCACTGAGGTACGGGTCCCACACACACTGACTCTCACTGAGGTACGGGTCGCACACACACACTGACTCTCACTGGGGTATGGGTCCCACACACACTGACTCTCACTGGGGTACGGGTCCCACACACACTGACTCTCACTGGGGTATGGGTCCCACACACACTGACTCTCACTGGGGTACGGGTCCCACACACACTGACTCTCACTGTGGTAAGGGTCCCACACACACTGACTCTCACTGGGGTACGGGTCCCACACACACTGACTCTCACTGGGGTACGGGTCCCACACACACTGACTCTCACTGGGGTATGGGTCCCACACACACTGATTTTCACTGGGGTACGGGTTCCACACACACTGACTCTCACTGGGGTACGGGTCCCACACACACTGACTCTCACTGGGGTACGGGTCCCACACACACTGACTCTCACTGGGGTACGGGTAATCTGATGGTTGTTACTGTTGTCAGGTGGTTCAAGTGTCACGTTGAAGATCTGCATGTCTCGCCTGCTCTCACTGTGCTGCCATCTGTTTCCTGTCAGAGGACTATTGAGATTCTCCAAGAGAAAGGTTACGACCAGGCTCCTGTGGTCAGTGATGGAGGGTAAGTGTTCAAGAGCTCTCTGTGTTCTTATCCTAACTAACAGCCCCGCTCTGTCCTCATAGCCCTGTATCAATCCCCAAACTAATCCCACTGCCCTGCTCTCTCCCCATAGCCCTGTATCAATCCCAAAACTAATCCCACTGCCCCGCTCTCTCCCCATCGCCCTGTATCAATCCCAAAACTAATCCCACTGCCCCGCTCTCTCCCCATAGCCCTGTATCAATCCCAAATTAATCCCACTGCCCCGCTGTCTCCCCATAGCCCTGTATCAATCCCAAAACTAATCCCACTGCCCCGCTGTCTCCCCATAGCCCTGTATCAATCCCAAACTAATCCCACTGCCCCGCTCTGTCCCCATCGCCCTGTATCAATCCCAAATTAAACCCACTGCCCCGCTCTGTCCCCATCGCCCTGTATCAATCCCAAATTAAACCCACTGCCCCGCTCTGTCCTGTGTTTTCTTCTGGTGCAAATATTTATCTAGTTCTCACTTCAATAATTTAATGCCTAAGTTGCTCCCTGTGTGAAAACTCCAAAATGCCATTATGTGGAGAATTGTCTCCTCTCCTCTCAGGGATAATTTTAATGTACCCTCGACAGTGACTGTCCAAATGGATAAAATTGCTATCCTTTATCCTCAAAGCCACATAATTGTAAAAACAATGATGAACTCTGCTCTCTGCCCTGACCACTGCAGCGGTAACAGTTCCTCTCTCCAATAAGAACAGAAAATGCTGGAAATGCAGAACTGAAGGATCACCATCGACCTGAACATTAACTCTTTCTCTCTCCACAGATGCGGCCAGATCTGAGCATTTCCAGCATTTTCTGTTCTTATTTCAGATTTCCAGTGTTTTGCTTCTGTGCCATTAAATCAAATCTCTCCTCTTGCTCCTTGTGAATTTGCATTCTGTCTCTCTAAAATTGTACACTCGCACTCTGGTACACTCGCACTCTGGTACACTCGCACTCTGGTACACTCGCACTCTGGTACACTCGCACTCTGGTACACTCGCACTCTGGTACACTCGCACTCTGGTACACTCGCACTCTGGTACACTCGCACTCTGGTACACTCGCACTCTGGTACACTCGCACTCTGGTACACTCGCACTCTGGTACACTCGCACTCTGGTACACTCGCACTCTGGTACACTCGCACTCTGGTACACTCGCACTCTGGTACACTCGCACTCTGGTACACTCGCACTCTGGTACACTCGCACTCTGGTACACTCGCACTCTGGTACACTCGCACTCTGGTACACTCGCACTCTGGTACACTCGCACTCTGGTACACTCGCACTCTGGTACACTCGCACTCTGGTACACTCGCACTCTGGTACACTCGCACTCTGGTACACTCGCACTCTGGTACACTCGCACTCTGGTACACTCGCACTCTGGTACACTCGCACTCTGGTACACTCGCACTCTGGTACACTCGCACTCTGGTACACTCGCACTCTGGTACACTCGCACTCTGGTACACTCGCACTCTGGTACACTCGCACTCTGGTACACTCGCACTCTGGTACACTCGCACTCTGGTACACTCGCACTCTGGTACACTCGCACTCTGGTACACTCGCACTCTGGTACACTCGCACTCTGGTACACTCGCACTCTGGTACACTCGCACTCTGGTACACTCGCACTCTGGTACACTCGCACTCTGGTACACTCGCACTCTGGTACACTCGCACTCTGGTACACTCGCACTCTGGTACACTCGCACTCTGGTACACTCGCACTCTGGTACACTCGCACTCTGGTACACTCGCACTCTGGTACACTCGCACTCTGGTACACTCGCACTCTGGTACACTCGCACTCTGGTACACTCGCACTCTGGTACACTCGCACTCTGGTACACTCGCACTCTGGTACACTCGCACTCTGGTACACTCGCACTCTGGTACACTCGCACTCTGGTACACTCGCACTCTGGTACACTCGCACTCTGGTACACTCGCACTCTGGTACACTCGCACTCTGGTCCAACTGTTACCTTGTTCAAATTGACCATTAGCTATTTGACCTTGTGCTCTATTTCCCTACTTTGAAAACGTACAATACTCTTGGGTTTTTACCTTCCTTTATCTCCCTACATTGCATTCCTTGCATTGTGTTTTCAGGAAATTGAGATTGAAACCTCGGGTGCTGTGTTCATCCATCTCTTTCAATGCTGTTCCATTGAGAGTTTAATCCCATTCCTTGTTTCTGTTCCAAAAATGTACTCGCTCACTTCTCCACATTAAACTGGACCCACCCTGTCTTCAGTGCCTATTGATTTATTTCTACCTGAAGTCTGCTCCTTCTCCCTGTTTGGATAGTGTTGGTGGGGGTGGGGCGGAAGGGTTTTATCAGGGGAAGGTGCTGTTAGAGTGGGGATTGGGATGGACTTGGTGGCAGATGCTGTGACAAATGAACATTGTTCAATCTACATTTCAGGCTGCTCCTGGGTGTTGCCTCTCTGAATCAGATGCTCAGCTCCATCCTGGCTGCAAAGGTTAAACAAACAGATCCAGTCACTCAAGTTCTGTGCAAGCAGTTCAAAAAGGTAATATTCCTCAATCTGTGGATACAGGGCTTGGGGTCAGTGTTAGAGTCACACAGTGATATAACATTGTGCCAATGCAGGCTCTGTCCAGTTAGTCCCATTCCCCCCTCACCCTCCCAGCTCTTTCCCCATAGCCCTGCAATTTTTCCCTTCAGGTATTTAAACAAATTTCAAGAGATCTGGATTTGAATCTACTTCCATCGAAGTATGAGGCAATGAATTCCCAATCATTATAACTTGCTGTGTGTATATAAAAAAGTTTCCTCATGTTGTCTCTGGTTCTCTTGCTAATTGCCTTAAATCTGTACCATCTGGTAATCGACCTTTCAGCCACTGAAAACAGTATCTCCTTATTTACTCTCCCAAAAACCCTTCCTGATTCTGAACATCTATATCAATCTCCTAACCTTTTCTCTAAGGAGAACAATCCCCGTTTCTCCAGTCTCTCTACATTAACTGAAGCCCCTCATAACCAGTACTAGTAATAATTAGTAAATCCTCTGCACTCTCTCTGAGACCAAACCATTCTTCTAAAATGTGCAGTTAGCCACAAAACTTCGGCTGAGATCTAACTTGTGTTTTACAAAGATTTAACATCATTTCCTTCCTTTTCTACTGTATGGCTCTGTTTATAAAACCGAGGATCCCCTTTGCTTTATTAACCACTCTCTATCTGTCCTACCACCTTCAATGACTGATGTACATATACATAAGTTCCTCTGCTCCTGCACCCCCTTTAGAATTGTACCCTTTATTTTATATTGTCTCTGTGTTCTTCCCCCCAAAACAAATCACTTCACACTTCTCTGCATCTACCTTATTTTCACCACTCTGTTCTCCTGAAGTTACTATCCTCCTCATTGTTTGCTGCATATCCCAGTTTTGTGTCATCATTATGGGTGGTTCTTTGTTATTAGGTGGCAACCTTGCGAGATCTGGTGCTGGACATGCTGAACAGCCAGACAGCTCTTCCCATCGGTAGGAACGAACCGGAGGGCTGGGTGGGCAATGTTTACTGGGAATGAGAGGTGGGGATGGGCCAGGTACAGTATGGAGTTAGATACAAATTTAAACTCCCTGTACACTGTCCCCATTAAACACGCCCAGGACAGGTACAGCACGGGGTTAGATACAGAGTAAAGCTCCCTCTACACTGTCCCCATCAAACACTCCCAGGCAGGTACGGCGTGAGGTTAGATACAGAGTAAAGCTCCCTCTACACTGTCCCCATCAAACACTCCCCGGACAGGTACAGCACGGGGTTAGATACAGAGTAAAGCTCCCTCTACACCGTCCCCATCAAACACTCCCAGGACAGGTACAGCACGGGGTTAGATACAGAGTAAAGCTCCCTCTACACTGTCCCCATCAAACACTCCCAGGACAGGTACAGCACGGGGTTAGATACAGAGTAAAGCTCCCTCTACACCGTCCCCATCAAACACTCCCCGGACAGGTACAGCACAGGGTTAGATACAGAGTAAAGCTCCCTCTACACTGTCCCCATCAAACACTCCCAGGACAGGCACAGCACAGGGTTAGATACAGGGTAAAGCTCCCTCTACACTGTCCCCATCAAACCCTCCCAGGACAGGTACAGCACGGGGTTAGATACAGAGTAAAGCTCCCTCTACACTGTCCCCATCAAACACTCCCAGGACAGGTACAGCACGGGGTTAGATACAGAGTAAAGCTCCCTCTACACTGGCCCCATCAAACACTCCTGGGTTTATGGTGTGCCTGAGAGACGGTTTGTTCTGGGGGTTAATGTGTGATTCGAATTTCACTCAGTTAACCTCTACTGATTGGAATGAAATGTGGCGATAACTGAAACTCTGGGAAGTGAAGATTATGACCTATTGCTTCACGGCAGTGAGGTTGTGCTTACTGGAGAGTGATAGAGTCAGCAGTCCATTCAGCCTGGTGCCTCTGAAACACACTCACTGATCACTCAGTGTGGTTCTTTGGCATCAGTTGTGGAATTCCCTGCCCCCTGGGGGAATTGTGTTTGAGGGTTGGATGATCCTTCAGATGCTCATGTTTAACTGATGTAATTTTGTGTTTAGGTTGAGGGCAGTGATGATCTGGGGAAGCTGTCCTGTATCCTGGAGACCAATGCTTTTGCTCTGATAATGAATGAGCAGGATAAGTGTAAGTATTTTCAATCGAACCTCTCCAATCAATGCCCAGAGTCTGAGTGATAAATCTCTGTCACATTTGGTTGCTCTCCAAGTTGGTTTTGAATCAGGATTGGATCCCACAGAATTATTTCCAACTTTAAAGCAGAAATGGATAACTACCCTTCCCCGCTCCCCAGCTCCCAGTGAGGATTAACGATGATTTCCTTCCAGGTTGAGACAATAGAAAAGCAGAATATGATTTAATTGGAGAGAGACTGCAGAATGCTGCAGTACAGCAGGATCTGGAGTAACAAACCCAGAGAACCAGAGATATTCAGGTTACAATGAGAAGGAAAAGAGAGGCTTTTAGCAGGTACAAGGGAAGCAAATCAGCGGAGGCATTAGTGGAGTACAGAAAGTGCAGGGTGGAGCTTAAGAAATCAATTAGGAGAGAAAAGAGGGGATATGAGAAAGCTCTGGCTGGTAAAAGTAAGGAAAATCCCAAGATATTCTATAAGTATATCAATGGGAAGAGGATAACCAGGGGAAGAGTAGGGCCCATTAGGGACCAAGGGGGTAATCTATGGGTGGAGCCAGAGGACATTGGTAGAGTGTTGAATGAATACTTCACATCCGTCTTCACCCAAGAGAATGAGGATGAAGGTATGGAACTCGGGGAGAGAGACTGTGAGGTTCTTAAGCAAATTGATACAGGGAGTGACAAGGTATTGGAGGTGTTGGCAGGCTTAAAAGTGGACAAATCTCCAGGTCTGGATGATTTGTGTCCCAGACTGCTGAGGGAGGCAAGGGAGGAGATCACAGGGGCTCTGACCCAAATTTTTAATTCCTCTCTGGCCATGGGGGAGGTGCCTGAGGACTGGAGAACAGCTAATGTGGTTCCGCTATTTAAGAAGGGTTGTAGAGATAAGCCAGGGAACTACAGGCCAGTGAGTCTCACGTCAGTGGTAGGGAAACTATTGGAAAAAATTCTGAAGGAGAGAATCTATCTCCACTTGGAGAGGCAAGGTTTGATCAGGGATAATCAGCATGGCTTTGTCAGAGGGAGGTCATGCCTAACAAATTTGATTGAATTTTTTGAGGTGGTGACCAGGTGTGTAGATGAGGTTAGTGCAGTTGATGTACTTTATATGGATTTCAGCAAAGCCTTTGACAAGGTCCCACATGGGAGACTTATAAAGAAGGCAAATGCACATTGGATACAGGGTAATTTGATAAGGTGGATTCAAAATTGGCTTAGTTGTAGGAGACAGAGGGTGACGACAGAAGAATGCTTTAGTGACTGAAAGCCAGTGGCGGACCACAGGGATCTGTGCTGGGTCCCCTATTATTCGTCATTTATATAAATGACATAGATGACTATGTGGGGGGTAGGATTAGTAAGTTTGCGGATGACACAAAGATTGGCCGAGTGGTTAACAGTGAGGTTGAGTGTCTTGGGCTACAGGAAGATATAGACGGGATGGTCAAATGGGCAGATAAGTGGCAGATGGAATTTAACCCTGAAAAGTGTGAGGCTATACACTTTGGAAGGAGTAATTTGACAAGGAAGTATTCAATGAACGGCATGACACTAGGAAGTTCTGAGGAACAAAGGGACCTTGGCGTGTGTGTCCATAGATCTCTGAAGGCGGAGGGGCATGTTAGTGGGGTGGTGAAAAAGGCATATGGGGCACTTGCCTTTATCAATCGAGGCATAGATTACAAAAGTAGGGAGGTCATGTTGGAGTTGTATAGAACCTTGGTGAGGCCACAGCTGGAGTAGTGTATGTAGTTCTGGTCACCACATTATAGGAAGGATGTGATTGCACTGGAGGGGGTGCAGAGGAGATTCACCAGGATGTTGCCTGGGATGAAACATTTAAGTTATGTAGAGAGGTTGGATAGACTTGGGTTGTTTTCGTTGGAGCAGAGAAGACTGAGGGGCGACCTGATCGAGGTGTACAAGATTATGAGGGGCGTGGATAGGGAGCAGCTGTTCCCCTTAGTTGAAGGGTCAGTCACGAGGGGACATAAGTTCAAGGTGAGGTGCAGGAGGTTATGGGGGGATGTGAGGAAAAACCTTTTTTACCCAGAGGGTGGTGACAGTCTGGAATGCACTGCCTGGGAGGGTGGTGGAGGCGGGTTGCCTCACATCCTTTTAAAAAGAACCTGGATGAGCACTTGGCACGTCATAACATTCAAGGCTATGGGCCAAGTGCTGGTAAATGGGATTAGGTAGATAGGTCAGGTGTTTCTCACGTGTTGGTGCAGACTCGATGGGCCGAAGGGCCTCTTCTGCACTGTGTGATTCTGGGTGTCCAAGAACCATAAAAAGTCAGCATGCAGGTACAACAAGTAATTAGGAAGGCAAATAGAATACAAGGAAAATACTGCGGATGCTGGAAATCTGAAATAAAAACAGAAAATGCTGGAAAAACTCAGCAGGTCCAGCAGCACCTGTGGAGAGAGAAACAGTTAATGTTTCGAGTCTGTACGACCCTCCTCCAGAATCCTGAAGTTCTTGGGCTTGGGTATTCCAATGCCTAATTACAGAAACGAAGTAGCCAGTTTTGGGAGCAATCCCCATTTCTCTGTCTCCCAATGCCATCTCTTTCATGTTCCTCCCCAGCCATCTCCCAGGCCCACCAATGGTCTAACCTGAGCCCTACTTGTGATGATCCTTGTTCTCTGCCACATTCTCTAACTCTCTACCCGTGCTCTATTTCCAGCTCTGACTGATGGAACTCGCCATAAGAAATGGACAGTAATTGGCATTGTCACAGCGATCGATCTGCTCAGTTTCATCACTCAGAAGAAGAATGGTATTTCACATTGAAGGGCAGCTACTCAGCAGACCCGGACACATGGCCTGGTGGGGAGCAGAGAGGCTCCTTGGCTCTGGGCTGTTATTCTGCATCAGTTCATTGCTATGTTTAGTGGGCTGCAATCTGATTGTATCGGAATCCACACTCCGCCTTTGGATTCCAAAACGTCTTTTTTTAATAAGTAAAGGTCTTTGTGTTTTTGCTATACATTGAAACTGCATCAGCTGTACAACTGAAACTGTCCATTTGGCCCAACGGGTCCAATACTGGTGTTTGTTATTCATTCATGGGATGTGGGTGTCGCTGGCTAGACCAGTATTTATTGCCCATGCCTAATTTGCCCTTGAGATGGTAGTGGTGGTGAGCTGCCTTCTTGAACTGCTGCAGTCCACACAAGCTTCCTCCCACCCTAATTTATCACAACTTATTCACACAGCCTTCTATTCCTTTCTTGTTTGCGTTGAGTTTCCCCTTGACTATATCAATGCTATCCTGTGAAGCTGCTGGGATATCAGCACAATTCTCAGTGCGTGATTGGCAATTCTGTACAATTGAGTTGATTGAAATATTAACAATTTCTTGTGATTGTTTGACATTCAAAGCTGTGATTTAATAAAGGAATATTTCAATGGGTCATACTCTGCTACTTTCTCTGTCTATTGCACTTGTTGAGGTATGGGGGCTGGTATGGGAGAAACAGGCCAGACACTGCTGAAATTGGGGCTGGGGAGTGGTGATGAAAGGCCTGACTAGCGTGTTCTACCTATGGTTAAATCTCCTTTCTGGTTTTAAAGCTTCATCATTCATGAGGGTTTGGAATGTTTTGGATCATAAGTTCTGCTTCAGGTAGATTTTGGACAGGAGTTATTTTGAGTGGGAATAAATCTCCCATGATTATGTGATTTTAAGAGTAGAGCTGAACTGTTCATCTGTTACTGGTGCGGTGACAGAGAGACCGCACCTGGTTTAAGAGGAACAGCTGAGGGGACTAGAATTGGAGTGAAGCATCTTGAAATCTGATACATGGCAGGACAAAGTGTGAGACCAGACTGTTGAGAGTGTCCAGGTTCTATCAGAAGAGGTGGGGCGGACTGGCGAATGCAAAACTGTGAGGGAGTTTGAAGACTAGCCTTTTATTGGGCCCATCCTTTGAGGTTGGCCAGTGCAAAATAGAGGAGTGGCGAGTTTAGCTCGAGCCAGCAGAGGTTGACCCAGAGAATACCAGAGCAAAGGTGGCCTTAGTCTTTTTCATGAGATCTGAACATCACTGGCAAGGCCCATTCCTAATTGCCCTCAAACTGTTGCCATCAGTCTGGTGCAGGTATAGACACACACTGCTGTTAGGAAGGGAGTTCCAGGATTTTGACCCAATGACAGTGAAAGAATCGTGATATAGTTCTTTTTCAACTTTTCTGTTGTAGATTAATTATTAATCAATTGAATTTAAATTCCACCAGCTGCCATGGTTGGATTTGAAGCTATGTTCCCAGGATGTTTGCCTGGGCCTCTGTATAACCAGTTCAGAAACATTCCCACTATGCTACCATTTCCGTGGCTGTTAGTAATATGCCAGTGAATCCAGTATACCAGAAGAGAATAAGGAGTAGTGGGAGTGACACCGGAGGACCAGGAGCTATGAAGATCTAATTAAAAGAGGGGGTTCTAGCGAGGGTACAGGGGTAACTTGGTGAGTCTGAAGAGTAAAGTCTGGGCTACAGTGCAGAGTTGTGATTTGGGTAGAATGAAGTGGGTTGTGACAGGAAGGGGCAGAGAGTTGAACAACATTAATAGGATATGAGTCCTATTAGGATAATAGGAAACTTGAGGCGAAATCTAGGAAAAATAGTAAAAGGTTAAAATTAAAGCCACTATATCTGAATGCACAGAGCATTCGTACCAAGATAAATGACTTAGTTGCACAAATACAGATACTAGGTTTGATCTAGTAGCCATCATAGAGCATGGGTTCCAGGGTTGGGAACTAAATATTCTAAATAAAATCTAGAAGACAGACAAAATGGTGGGATAGTCTTGATTCTAAAGGATGGAAGTAAAGGCAGCAGTGAGAAAGGATCTTAGCTCAGAAAATCAGAATGTCAAATCAATATTAGTGGAGTTCAGAAATAATGAGGGGGCAGAAAACACTGGTGAAAGTAGCTCATAAACCCACCAACAGTAATCAGTGTTGGATAGAGTTTAAATTGGGAAATTAGAGGCACATGTAATGAGGCTAACACAATAATTGATAGAGGCTTTAATCTTCACTTAGACTGAGCAAACCAAATTAGCAAATGTAGTTTGGAGGAGAAGCTCATGGAATGCATTTGAGATTTTCTAGAACAATATGTGGAGGAAACACCTTGGCAGCAGGATATATGAGATCTTGCCTTGTATAATCAGGGTTAATTAGTAATCTTATCAGATACTCTGAGAAGAACAATCATAATAATATGAATTTCGTATCGTGTTTGAGAGTGATGTGGTTAAGTCCAAAACTAGGGTTTCAAAAAAAAAGCAATTCTGGTGATAAGGTGGCAATCCAAGATAGATTGAGAAATTCGATGAAAAAAATAAGTGGTTAGATAAGCAATGGTGAATACTTAAATAATTTCTAATTCTCAACAAATATTCCCTTGGGGGATAAAAGCTCCATGAGAAAAGTGAACATGGTTAACTAAAGAGGTTAAGAATAGGATTGGTTTAAAAGAGACTTGCAATATTACCAAGATTAGTAAGGCTGAAGATCGGGGTTTTTAAAAAATCAGCAATGATGGTCAAGAATTTAATAATGGAGAAATAGAATGAGAGTAAGCAAGTAACAAATAAAGAAACTGATTGCAAGAGCTTCTACAATTATGTAAATAGGAAGAAAATAGCAAAAGGAAGCACAAGTCTCTTAGAGGCACAGTCAAGAGAAATTATAATGCCAAAAAAGAAAATGGCAGAGGATTTAAACATTTTGTATCCGTCTTCACAATAGAATTCACAAAAATATAGTGCAGAACCAAGGATCTGATGAGAGCAATCATTAATATGAGGTGATATTGGGAAGGTTCCTCGTCCAATCCCTCTACACCTCCATCCCCCACCCGGATGGTCTGAGGGCTCTCCGCTTCTTCCTCGAACAGAGGCCCGAACAATCCCCATCCACCACCACTCTCCTCCGTCTGGCTGAACTTGTTCTCACACTGAACAATTTCTCCTTAAACTCCTCTCACTTCCTCCAAATAAAAGGTGTGGCTATGGGTACCTGCATGGGCCCCAGTTATGCCTGTCTCTTTATGGCGTATGTGGAACATTCCTTGTTCCTGTCCTACTCCGGCCCCCTCCCACAACTCTTTCTCTGGTACATCGATGTTTGCTTCGGTGCTGCTTCATGCTCTCGTCTGGACCTGGAAAAATTTATTAATTTTGCTTCCAATTTCCACCCCTCCATCATTTTCACATGGTCCATCTCTGACACTTCCCTTCCCTTCCTTGACCTCTCTGTCTCAATTCCTGGTGATAGGCTGTCCACCAATATTCATTACAAGCCTACCGACTCCCACAGCTACATCGACTACAGCTCCTCACACCCTGCTTCCTGTAAGGACTCCATCCCATTCTCTCAGTTCCTTCACCTCCGTCGCATCTGTTCTGATGATGCCACTTTCAAAAACAGTTCCTCTGACATGTCTTCCTTCTTCCTTAACCGAGGTTTTCCACCCACGGTGGTTGACAGGGCCCTCAACCGTGTCCGGCCCATCTCCTGCACATCCACCCTCACACCTTCCTCTCCCTCCCAGAACCATGATAGGGTCCCCCCCTTGTCCTCACTTATCACCCCACCAGCCTCCGCATTCAAAGGATCATCCTCCACCATTTCCGCCAACTCCAGCATGATGCTACCACCAAACGCATCTTCCCTTCACCCCCCCAGCGGCATTCCGTAGGGATCGTTCCCTCCGGGAAACCCTGGTCCACTCCTCCATCACCCCCTACACCTCAACCCCCTCCCACGGCACCTTCCCATGCAACCGCAGAAGGTGTAACACCTGCCCCTTTACTTCCCCTCTCCTCACCGTCCAAGGGCCCAAACACTCCTTTCAAGTGAAACAACATTTCACTTGCACTTCCCTCAATTTAGTCTACTGCATTCGTTGCTCCCAATGCGGTCTCCTCTACATTGGAGAGACCAAACGCAGACTGGGTGACCGCTTTGCAGAACACCTTTGATCTGTCCGCAAGCATTACCCAGACCTCCCTGTCGCTTGCCATTTCAACACTCCACCCTGCTGTCATGCCCACATGTCCGTCCTTGGCTTGCTGCATTGTTCCAGTGAAGCTCAACGCAAACTGGAGGAACAGCACCTCATCTTCCGACTAGGCACTTTACAGCCTTCTGGACTGAATATCGAGTTCAACAATTTTAGATCTTGAACTCTCTCCTCCATCCCCACCTCCTTTCCCATCCCCTCCCTTTTTTTTCTCTTTTTTCCCCAATAATTTATATATTTTTCTTTTCCCACCTATTTCCATTATTTTTAAATGTATTTCCATCCATTGTTTTATCTCTACCATTTAGCCTATTTCGATCCCTTCCCTTCACCCCACCCCCACTAGGGCTATCTGTACCTTGCTTGACCTGCTTTCCACCCTTATATGCACATTCCTTAGATAATATCACCACCTTCAACCCCTCTTTGTCCTTTTGTCTATGACATCTTTTGGTTATCTCCACCTATCACTGGCCCTCTATCCAGCTCTACTTGTCCCACCCCCCCTTAAACCAGCTTATATTTCACCTCTTTTCTATTTTTACTTAGTTCTGTTGAAGAGTCATACGGACTCGAAACATTAACTGTGCTCCTCTCTGCAGATGCTGCCAGACCTGCTGAGTTTTTCCAGGTATTTTTATTTTTGTTTTGGATTTCCAGCATTCGCAGTTTTTTGCTTTTATCCTCATACAGCAAGTTCAGCTGAGAGTGATTAGCTCGGGTGCTCAGTGGATTCCATTTGAAAGACATGTTCCATATCAGTTAGATGGGTTGACTGACTTCATTACCAGATCATAGAATAAATTCACGATTGTGTTAGACACGTTTTTGATCTACACGGCAGCCAAGGGTTATGGGTGGGGTGGGGGGAAATGGGAGGCAGGAAGATGGAGTTAAGGCCACAAACAGATCAGCCATGAGTTTTTTGAATGGCGGAACAGACTTGATGAGCCAAATGGCCTATTCCAGCTCCTGTTTCTTGTGATCTTACTGAAACATATATGATTCTGAGGGGGCTTGACAGTTTAGATGTGAAGAGGATGTTTCCCCTCTTGGGAATCTAGAACTCTGGGCACAGCTTCAGAATAAGGGAGCTTCCATTTAAGACTGAGATGAGGAATCTCTTCTCTCAGAGGTTCGTTAATCTTTGGAAATCCCTTCTCCAAGGAGCAGTGGAGGCTGCTGCATTGAATATATTCAAGGCCGAGTCTGCTAGATTTTTGATCTACAAGAGAGTCAGAAGTTATGTAGGGGCGGGCATACAGGCAAGTTCAGGCCATGATCTTACTGAGTGGTTGAGCAAGCTTGAGGGGCCAAATGGTCATCTCCTATTTCTTATGTTCTTATTAACTTCAAGTACATGTACTGGAGAAATTAGTGGGACTAAAAGCCAACAAACCCCTTGGACCCGATGGTCTACATCCTAGGGTTCAAAGGAGGTAGCTTTGATCTTCCAGGATTCCTTATATTCTCAAACAGTCCCAGCAGACTGGAACTTAGCAAATGTAACACTGCTATTCAAGAAAGGACAGAGAGAGAAAACAAGGAGCTAGAGGCCAGTTAGCCTTACATCAGTCATCAGGAGAGTGCTGGAATCAATTCTTAGGGAAATCTCAATTCAGACAATTATAGTTTGATCAGGCAGAGCATGGCTTTACAAAAGGGAAATAATGTTTGACAATTTTATTTTTTAAGGATGTAAATAGTAAGCCTGTCCACCATCGACAAGGCACAAGTCAGGAGTGTGATGGAACACTCTTTACTTGCCTGGATGAGGGCAGCTCCCACGACACTCAAGAAGCTGGACATCATCCAGGACAAAGCAGCCCGCTTGATTAACACCACATCCACAAACATTCACTATTCACTCCCTCCACCACCGACACACAGTAGCAGCAGTGTGTATCATCTACAAGATGCACTGCAGGAATTCACCAAGGCTCCTTCGACAGCACCTTCCAAACCCATGACCGCTATCACCTAGAAGGACAAGGGCAGCAGACACATGGGAACACCGCCACCTGGAAGATCCCCTCCAAGCCACTCACTATCCTGGAAATATATCGCCGTTCCTTCACTGTCACTGGGTCAAAATCCTGGAACTCCCTTCCTAACAGCACTGTAGATGTACCTGCACCACATGAACTGCAGCAGTTCAAGAAGGCAGCTCCCACCATCACCACCTCAAGGGCAATTAGGGATGGGCAATAAATGGTGGCCTAGGCAGTGATGCCCACATCCCGTGAATGAATAAAAAGAGTCGGGTAGATAAAGGGGAACCAGTAGATGTAGCATACCTCGATTTCCAAAAGTCATTCAATAAGGCGCCACAAAAAAAGGATAATACGCAGGTTAAGGGATGATGGAGTTGGGGGTAATATATTAGCATGGATAGAGGATTGGTTAATAGAAGCAGACAGTGGGGAAAAATGGGGCATTCTCAAGTTGGCAAGCTGTGACTAGTGGAGTACCGCAAGGATCAGTGCTGGGATTTCAGCTATTTATAATCTATATTGAAGACTTAGATGAAGAGACCAGAGTAAAGTGTCCAACTTTGCTTATGATACAAAGCTAGGTGGGAATATAAACTGTGGGAAGAACACAAAGAGACAGCAAAGAGATACAGACAAGTTAAGAGATGGGCAACAAGGTGGCAGGTGGAGTGAGGTTATTTACTTTATATCAAGAACAGAAAAAAACAATCTTTTTTAAAAAGGTTTAAACTTTTAAACATTGATGTTGAGAGAGACTGGAGTGTACACATACAAGGAACACAAAGTTAGCATGCAGGTTCAGTAAGCCTGTCAGCCTTTATTGCAAGGGGATTAGAGTACAAGAATAAAGAAGTCTTGCTACAATTGGATAGAGCTTTGGTGAGACCACACTTGGAATACTGTGAACAGTTCTGTTCTCCATATCTAAGGAAGGCTATACTTGCCTTGGAGGCAATACAGCAAAAGTTCATTAGATTTAGGTTCCTGGGATGCAAGGCTGAGTAAATTGGACCTATATTATCTGGAGTTTTGAAGAAAGAGGTGATCTGATTGAAAGATTCAGGATTCTGAAGGGGTTTGACAGGGAAGACACATAGGTTGTTTGCCCTGGCTAGAGAATCTAGAACATGGTGTCACAGTCTCAGGATAAGAGAGTTTATCATTTAGGGCTGAGATTAGGAGGAATATTTTCTCTCAGAGGACTGTGAATCTTTGGAATTCCCCACCCCCAGAGGGTTGTGGATGTATCATTCTTGAACACATTGTATGTTTGTATATTTAAGGCTGAGGTAGAATTTTGGTCTCGCAATGAGGAGCAGGAGGGAAAGTGGCATTGAGGCAGACAATCAACCATGATTGTGCTGAATGATGGAGCAGACTAAGTATAAAATTCTGACAGGGCTGTACAGAGTGGATGCAGGGATGATGTTTCCTCTGGCTGGGGGGGTCTAGAACAAGTGGTCACAGTCTCAGGATACGGGGTAGACCATTTAGGACTGAGATGAGGAGAAACCTCTTCACTCAGAGGGTGGTGAACCTGTGGAATCGTCTACCACAGAGGCTGTGGAGGCCAAGTCACTGAATAATTTAAGAAGGAAACATAGGTCTCCAGACTCTAAATGCATCAAGGGGTATGGGAAAAGAGCGGGAGTACAGCGTTGAGATAGAGGATCAGCCATGATCATGATGAATGGCGGAGCAGACTCGAAGGGCCGAATGACCTACTCCTGCTCCTAGTTTCTATGTTTAAATGATCCTATCTCAATGTTCTAATATCTGCTTTCATAGTTCTGTGTCAAATTTTGCTGGATAATCGTTCCTTTGGACATTTTACTACATTAAAGGCGTTTATTAAAAATGCAGTTGTGATCATGATCCAGTAAAACCAGTGAAAACTGTGATTACTGAGTGAGACTCTGCTGTAAGACCCATAATGTCTGAATATTCCTGGTTGGGCTCACATGTCAATAATGAGTCGATAGTAGAAGGCAGTGGGAATTGAAGAATTAGTGAGAAATCACCAGTTGGTACAAACAAAAAGAATGCCTACATGTTTAGGATTTAAGAATGTGGAATCTATAGGATAAAGGACATTGATCACAGGCTCAGCAATATCAATCTTCATTACAACAAAGGCCAGAAACATCAGCTTTTCATATTTCACCTTTAACACACTTATACCAACAACACATTGTCTCCAGATTTACTTCAAAAGTTAAAAAGTTTTTATTTTTATATATTTTTTGTTGCAAAAGAGACTAGAATAAAATGCGATGTTACAGCTAAAGATGCAAAGCTCCGGTTCTAATGAGCACAGTGGAAATGTCCAAAATCCTCACACTGGCTGGTCAAAGCTAACCCATGCAGGAAACTCAACACTGAATTATTCTTTTTAATAAATTCTTTATAGTAAATACAATCGCCTCCATACAAAAATACAATTTTATCCAAAGCAAATTCCCCAACTCAAGCACAATTCATAAAAAGATACTTCTACGGGCAGGCATGGTGAGTATCAGTGGGAGTACTGGATGTTTTCGCAGTTACAAGGCTCTGTGGAGAAGGAAGAGCAAGAGTCTGGGAGGGAGGGTATAGAGATTGGGCAGGGGAGGAAGCTGTACAGATTACAGAGCAGTAGATAATCTCGGGGAGGCAATGGACATGGAGTCTTGAGGAGGGAGGGGCATAAGAGTCTGGGGAAGGGAAGAGGTAGAGAATCTGCAGACAGAGTAGGAAGTCTAGAGGCAATAAGGGGACAGAGATTCTGGGGAGAAGAAAGTTTTGCGAAGCACCTACTGAATCTGCAGGTTGTGTTCATGGAGTCCAGGTATTCAGAGGTGAATGTTGAGAATTAGACAACCTGCACTGTAAGGAACCAGTGTTGCATTCGTAAATCCCTGGATCTAACAGATGGAGACCAATTCAAGACAGATTCTGCACAGTGCAGCACCAGGGCTGCTCCTATATTAAAGTTCAATGATTTCACAGCACAGACATACACGTAGAAATTATCCTCAACAATGTTCCAATTTGCACTTGTATTAGCTTTTACTAAGAGCCATTCAATTAATTTCACACTTTATGCTCTTTTTCATAACCCTGAAAATTTCTCCTTTATGCTCAAGGCTACAGGCTTAGAACAAAAGCAAAGTTCTGATGAAAGGTCATTGATCTGAAACATTGGGCATAATTTAATGCCCTCCCCGGTGGCGAGTTTAGTGGGGGTGGGGCATTTAAACAGCAGGAAAGTGGCAGGTGGGGTCACCACCACCGTCCCTCCTCCACCACTGCCAATTGAGCCCCTTATGTGGGCAATCAATGCCCATTTAAGGGCCTCATCCAATGCCACTGCTATTCAACCAGCCAGGGTTGTTAGCAGCCTCCTGGAGTGGAGGAAGGGCAGCAGGCCCTTGTTCAAAGGAGCTCAGTGCCAGATTGAGGGCCCCAGCATCGGGGAGGGGGACCTGCTGAGAGCCATGCACTGCCTTTGCTGTGGACCCCCCTCCCCTCCATCTCCCCTGAGAACTCCGCCCTGTGCCCCTACTCTTGCCATCACTGAGCTATGGCCTGGGATCCAGTGACAATCCTGGGCCTCTGATTGGCTGGCAGCTCTTGGTAGGCAGGACTTCTGTCCTCTTGGGTCCTTGATCCTGGAGACGGCCCACCACTGTCCAGTTATTACAATACCACTGATTGGCATTTAATACGGCAGGTCTTTCTTGCTGGCACTCCACCAGCAGATGAAACCGCCGCAGCCCCCATTAAATCCAGCCCCATTAACTCTGTTTCCATTTGATGCTACCAGACCTGCTGAGTATTTCCAGCATTTTCTGTCTTACTGCGATTGATTTAGTGCCTGAATAAGGCAAATCAAGTTTTACTAAAAACAGAAATAGCAGACACTCTGAGCAAGTGAACAGCCTCCATTAAGAGAGCAGGAGGCAACGGACAGGTATAAACTGTTCCTCAGAATTGAAGCATTTTTCAGATGAACAGCATTGAAGAAGGAACACATCCAGGGAAAGGGTGATAGGGGTGAAAAAACAGAAGCTATCACACAAAGACAAAAATGACCTGAATGGTGGGGATCAGGAATTTTTTTTCAATTTCCAATATTTTGCTTATTCTCCACTTTACTTCATGGGATTCTGGGATTTTGGGAAAGGTAATCTATGATTTTGTCCATTTTCTTTGAAAACTGCAAATCAGAAGCCCTGTTGCATCAAATGCTTTTCTATTCCTCAAAGTTTCCTGGGAAAACTGGTCAATTGATCACTTAATGTTGAATTAAAAGATCTATTTTCTATTGAACATTGTGCCCTCATGTGTCTGACCATGAAACCCTGGGTGACACGAGGCAATGAACTCATTTATTTTTCTTAACTGCAACATCTGATCCAAGTGGAAAAATCCCGAAAACAGAATGCTGATAAAATACACTGTGCATATATGCACAGCTTGCTGGGAAGAGCCCTCTGTGCCTGATCAACACAATCATGACCATATTAAGAACAGGGCACAGGGCAAGCAAACAGTACAATAATCTAGTTTTTGCACAGATTGCAACACTTTCTGTTGATAACATTGACCTGGGGGCAGTAAAGTAAAACAAATCAGACAGGAAGTTTGAGAACTTTCTGCAATATTTAAAAATATTATTGCGTGTAGGAGTATTCACATACATCAAAGCCCTGCATGTAACAATGTCAGAATCTGTGCTACACTAAACAGAAGAACAAAGAGCTGATGAGCTTGTGCTGGCGCCCAAAGAATGACAGGACATGTATTTCTGTCTCAGGGAGCAGTAAAACCAAGTTCTTATTAATGGGCTTTAGTCACAGTTTAGACAGAGTGGGTTCCTATCACCATCGCCTTTTCAGTAGGCAGCAGGTCAGCGTGAGTACCTATCTGTAATGAGACTGAGATGATGGAAACTCCTTCCAGTACTGACTACAATTCCAAGGTGCAGATGTCATCTGAGTCACAGCCTTTGATAGGCTTCTTTACCCCTTGGTGTGAAGCTGCTGTCACATGTCACGTCACACTATTGAACTGTGAGGGTCATCACCACTGTTCCCTCCAATTTCCCTTTGCTGTCCACAGCCCATTTGTTGCACTGTGCAATCCCTTTGAGATTGCTACACAGTTACACATTTCCATGTCTTAAAGGGACTGCTACTTGTGTGTGCACTTGTGTGTGCCCCTGTGCAGTAAGTCATGAGCTGCTCCACAGCCACACAGCTTAGAGGGAATCACTAGTGAGCCTGCTCCTCCACTGGTTATATACCCTCCCTTCCCAGCAACTCACTGCTCAGCAATTTGGAATGGGAACCCCGCCTAACTTTTCCCCTTCCTTAGTCCAGTTGCAGCTGTACTGCCAGACCTGACTGAGATTAACTAACTCAGCCCGCAAGGTCTGAATCACAACTCTACATGACCACCTTAAAAGCCTACTTCTACAACGAGAGATACCTCATCTAAAACAGACCCTCTATCTTGGCCAAGTTGGTCTGCGAGCTTCGATTGATCTTATCATCCTCAGCTGTCCTTCAATTTGAGGGTGATGCTTCCTCCAGCTTTCTGCCACGGGTCTTCATGTGACTGAAGAGGCCGATTCTCGACCCACAGATCTTTGGGTCATGGGGCAGGATGTCCCACGAGGTAGTGGGATCTGGAGTGCAGGATTTGCTTCCTTCTCTTTCCCTCTCTGCTGCCGCTCTGCCTCATCATGAAGATGTTGTGATACAAAGTGTGATGCAGTTTGATGGACAAGTTGTCATCATTCTGAACGATGGGTAGAAGGATCCTCCCAGTCATTAATGTCAACGCTGCCACACTTCAAGGAGAGCTTCAGAGTGTCTTTGAAGCATTTTCTTTGTCCTCCCCGGAAGGCTGGCCATTTGAGAGTTGGGAAAACAGGACCTGGTGGTGGTGGTGGTTTTTGGCCATCTGGACAGTGTCCAGTCCATCAAAGTTGATTTTGCAGGAGTTTTGCCGGAACGCTTGTGGAGCTGGCTTCAAGAAGGACACTAGCGTTTTGTTCAATGATCCTCCGATTGAATCCAGAGGATGTGGCGAAGGCATTGCTGATGGAGTTTCTCTAGCAGTGTGTGTGTCGCTGGTACACAGTCCAGGTCTCACTGCGGTATGGGAGTGTGGTGATGACAATGGCTCTGTACACTCCGGCTTTTGTTGACTTGTGGGGGTCTTTGCTGTCAAACACTCACTGCCGCAGTTTGTAGACGGCTGAGCTGGCGCAGCTGGTCGGTTTTGGATCTCCTCGTCAATGGGGGCCTTTTGAGAGGAGTGGCTGCCAAGGTATGGGGAGTGCTCAACATGTTCCAGAGTCTCTCCTTCAACATATACGGGAGGTGGAATATTTGGCTGATCAGCTCTGGGTTGAAATATAACAATGCTCAGAATGCCCATCTCTTGCTGTATACCAATCTCTGGCCTGGATTTAACTGCTTGGACATTTCCCCTTGGAATTATAATTTTTAAAAGTATTTAACTAAGGGTTTAAACAAGGTTTTAGATCAGTGACATACACACACACAACTGAAATGAAGGTCTCTCTTGCTACATCCCCTTCCAAAGATTTAAAATCACTTTGCCCGGTCCAATTGTTAACTATCCCTGTCTAATTGTGTGACACAATTCAATTCTGAAATCCCCTCCCTGATAGGATACAATGGGGTGAAACTTGAATTTATTAGCCCAGCACAGAGCTGGAATTAAGCTGATTCCTTATTTAGAGATTGCAAGTGTTTGATTTAACATTAATCAAAGTTCAATACAGCTCAGCTCAGCACCAGATTTTAGTGAATCTAAAAACTCAAGCAGCTGTGGACTGCACAAAAACCGAATCTGAGATCCTCCTGCTAACATTAAGTACCAGCCACCAAAACAGCACCTTCTAAAGTTATTGTAAATTCTTAAAGCTGCTTTCTTTATTGTCATGCAAAGAACCAAGCTGTGATTCACAGGGGGGGAAGGACAGGCAGCTGACCTGAATAAACACCAGAATTGTTGATTCTACACGTTGCAATTTGAAATCAGACTTACCAGCAGCACAAGCACGATCCATCGATCCATCGAAGCTTAATCCTCACTGAAACACAAACCTGCAACTTTCCTAACAAAGGTCAATTCTCACCTCCGCACAGGAATTGAAACCCACCATGTTTCTTTGTTCTGCATTTGCTGAATACACCAATACAACAACACACCCTACTTCACTCACTCCAAACCAGGACACATAATTATCTGTACTTTATTTGGAGATTTACCAAGGGACCCTAAACAGTCAGCTTCAACAGTGTGGGTAACATGTCCTATAAATACAAAGTATGGAAGTAAATGTGCTAATTCATTTGGAAAGATGGGAGCCATCATTCTTATCAAATGTGGGGTAGGCAGTGAGGGAACATCCCTGAAAACTGGCTCCGGCCGTGAGAGGTGTCCCCTTTCTCATCAAGTGTTGGGTTATGTTCGCGATAGTTTAAATAGATTAAAAACACAGCTGAAAAGATTCACAAACACCCACAAGATTGAGTTTTTCCCCTGCTCTCCATAGGTCCCTCATCACCTGGTAACAAGCAGCTGTATTGGGCTGTCTCCCATTTGGTGCTGAATCAACTGTACAAAAAGGCACAATAGAAGATCTAACCTAACGGATTAAGCATTCTCCCTACCCCTCACCCTGTGTCAACAGTTCGAAGAGCTTGTTAACCAGTCTATGAAGGGTGCATTTAGTGCATTTTTTTCACTTCAGTCTATCTGTTTCACTACCCAGAATCAGAAATATTCACTGTTCAGAGCGTGTGGGCTCCTGTCCAGTGTCCAGAAAGTCCACAATTTTTAAATTGGAAACAGAGTTTTGTGCTTTTTTTATTATTGTAGCAGATATTTTCTAATATTATTCTAGATGCTGATACACTGGAGCTTTCAAGGATATTGGTAAGATGCTGTGCCCTGGTACTGGAGGCTCTCAAGGGGGCCCACAGCTGAACACTCATATGTGACGTATTTCAGAGCACTGAGCACACACACACACACACACACACAGGCCTGCGACAGTGAACACACACACACACAGACACACACACACACAGGCCTGCGACAGTGAACACACACACACACACAGACACACACACACACAGGCCTGCGACAGTGAACACACACACACACACACACACACACACAGGCCTGCGAGTGAACACACACACACACACACACACACAGGCCTGCGACAGTGAACACACACACACACACACACACACACAGGCCTGCGACAGTGAACACACACACACACACACACACAGGCCTGCGAGTGAACACACACACACACACACACACAGGCCTGCGACAGTGAACACACACATACACACACACACACACAGGCCTGCGACAGTGAACACACACACACACACACACACACACACAGGCCTGCGACAGTGAACACACACACACACACAGGCCTGCGAGTGAACACACACACACACACACACACACACACACACACACACAGGCCTGCGACAGTGAACACACACACACACACAGGCCTGCGAGTGAACACACACATACACACACACACACACACACACAGGCCTGCGACAGTGAACACACACACACACACACACAGGCCTGTGACAGTGAACACAAACACAGGCCTGTGACAGTGAACACACACACAGAGGCCTGTGACAGTGAACACATGCATGCACACACACACACACACACACACACAGACAGACACAGGCCTGTGACAGTGAACACACACACATAGGCCTACGACAGTGAGCACACACACACAAACATACACACACACACATACACACAGAGAGGCCTGTGACAGTGAACACACACACACAGGCCTGTGACGGTGAACACACACACAGAGGCCTGGGACAGTGAACACACGCATGCACACACACACACACACAGACACAGGCCTGTGACAGTGAACACACACACACACGCACACCTGGCTTGCTACACTGAACACACACACACACACCTGGCCTGTTACACTGAACACAAACACACCTTGTCTGTTACAGTGAAAACACACACACACACACACACACACACACGCCTGTGACAGTGAACACACACGCACACCTGGCCTGTTACACTGAACACAAACACACCTTGTCTGTTACAGTGAAAACACACACACACACACACACACACACACAGGCCTGTGACAGTGAACACACACGCACACCTGGCCTGTTACACTGAACACAAACACACCTTGTCTGTTACAGTGAACACACACACACACACAAACACAGGCCTGTGACAGTGAACACAAACACAGGCCTGTGACAGTGAACACACGCATGCACACACACACACACACACAGACACAGGCCTGTGACAGTGAATACACACACACACAGCAGGCCTGTGACAGTGAACACACACACAGAGGCCTGTGACAGTGAACACACGCATGCACACACACACACAGAGGCCTGTGACAGTGAATACACGCATACACACACACACACAGACAGACACAGGCCTGTGACAGTGAATACACACACGCACACACACACACAGCAGGCCTGAGACAGTGAACACACACACATAGGCCTACGACAGTGAGCACACACACACAAACATACACACACACACACACACACACACACACACACAGAGGCCTGTGACAGTGAACACACTCACAGGCCTGTGACAGTGAACGCACACACACACATACACCTGGCTTGCTACACTGAACACACACACACACACCTGGCCTGTTACGCTGGATGCACACACATGGACACACACCTGGCCTGTTACACTGAACACAAACACACCTTGTCTGTTACAGTGAAAACACACACACACACACACACACACACAGGCCTGTGACAGTGAACACACACGCACACCTGGCCTGTTGCACTGAACGATCGAACACACGCACACGGCCTGTTAAATTGAATACACACACTAGCCTATTACAGTGAACGCACACACACTGGCCTGTTGCGTTGAACACACATGCGCGCACACAAACACACTGGCTTGTTACATTGCACACGCATACACTGGCCTGTTACACTGAACACGCACACATACCGGCCTGTTACATTGAACACACAAACACCTGGCCTGTTACATTGAACACACATAGACACACATGTACACATAGCCTATGACAGTGAACACACACACACATAGCCTGTGACAGTGAACACACACACACAAACACACACAGAGGCCCGTGACAGTGAACACACACACACACACGCAGGCCTGTGATGGTGAACACACACACAGGCCTGTGACAGTGAACACACACACACACACACACACACACACACACACAGGCCTGTGACAGTGAACACACACACACACACACACACACACACACAGGCCTGTGACAGTGAACACACACACACAGGCCTGTGACAGTGAACACATGCACACACAGGCCTGTGACAGTGAACACACACACACACACACAGGCCTGTGACAGTGAACACACACACACACACACACACACAGGCCTGTGACAGTGAACACACACACACAGGCCTGTGACAGTGAACACATGCACACACAGGCCTGTGACAGTGAACACACACACACACACACACACACACAGGCCTGTGACAGTGAACACACACACACAGGCCTGTGACAGTGAACACATGCACACACAGGCCTGTGACAGTGAACACACACACACACACACAGGCCTGTGACAGTGAACACACACACACACACACACACACACAGGCCTGTGACAGTGAACACACACACACAGGCCTGTGACAGTGAACACATGCACACACAGGCCTGTGACAGTGAACACACACACACACACACACACACACAGGCCTGTGACAGTGAACACACACACACAGGCCTGTGACAGTGAACACATGCACACACAGGCCTGTGACAGTGAACACACACACACACACACACACACACACAGGCCTGTGACAGTGAACACACACACACAGGCCTGTGACAGTGAACACACACACACACACACACACACACACACAGGCCTGTGACAGTGAACACACACACACACACATGCACACCTGGCTTGTTACACTGAACACACACACACACACACACACACACATACCTGGCCTGTTACGCTGGACGCACACACACCTTGTCTGTTACAGTGAACACACACACACACACATGCACACCTGGCTTGTTACACTGAACACACACACACACACATGGACACACACACAGGCCTGTGACAGTGAACACACACGCACACCTGGCCTGTTGCACTGAACGATCGAACACACGCAGACGGCCTGTTACAGTGAAAGCACACGCACACACTGGCCTGTTACATTGAACACAAACACACACATAAAATTGTCTGTTACAACGAACATACACACACACACGGCCTGTTACACTCAGCGTGCACACTGGCCTGTTAAATTGAACACACACACTGGCCTGTTGCGTTGAACACACACGCGTACACACAAACACACCGGCTTGTTACATTGCACACACACACACTGGCCTGTTACACTGAACACGCACACACGCCTGGCCTGTTACACTGAACACGTACACACACTGGCCTGTTACATTGAACACACACACTGGCCTGTTACATTGAACACACACACACTGGCCTGTTACACTGAACACACACATACTGGCCTGTTACATTGAACACACACACACGCCTGGCCTGTTATATTGAACACACACAGACACACACACTGGCCTGTTACATTGAACACACACACTGGCCTGTTACATTGAACACACACACACTGGCCTGTTACACTGAACACACACATACTGGCCTGTTACATTGAACACACACACACGCCTGGCCTGTTATATTGAACACACACAGACACACACGCTGTCCTGTTACATTGAAAGTACACACACAGGTCTGTTGCACTGAACACACAGGCCTCGCCTGTTACAAAGCATTGAAATAGTAATTTGCTTATACTATCATATCAAGAATACAATTTAAAACTAGTATGATTTCCTGTTTGGTTCAATGAGATAAATAATGATTTAGTAAACTATGCCCTTTCTCACTGTGTGGGTGAATGTACTGGTGTGGTACTTAACCAGGAGATTCACATCTTCAATCCCAACAGGACAGAAATGATCTGGCCTCAGTGTCCTGAGCTAGAGTCAGGTCTGAACAGCTGACAACTCCCGAACTTCATCTATCCAGGTTCATGTGAAGAGTGAGCAGAGGCTAGAGCTCATGGAGTGGGGCAGTGTCTTCAAGATTGAAGGGAGTTAAAAACAGTTAGCAATGGGGAAAGGAGCTGATTACTATCCAATTTCACTGCGATGGTATAGCACTTCATTGGAGGATGTTTAACATCTACAAAGTTTACAATATTTTTGCTAAAGACAGACAGAATCTCAGGATTACAGAGCTGGTGTAATAAAAGCACTGAATTGGGAGGGAGCAGGATAGAATGAACATGTCCTAAGATGCTGGTCTCTGACACTAGCCTTACTGTCAATGATGCACAGCACATGTGACTAATGGAGATGACTTCAGATCCTCCTTCTGTATGCACAGTGTTTTTCAACAGACAGTATAGGTATGTGGTACACCTGCTTCTTGTACAGTACTCTCACCGTAGTATCACCAAAACAACAGGCCTGTTATCATAGGTCCCATTAATATGGAACCAATCCATCCATCCCCTCCATTGGCTACAGAGGTTGTGGAGCTCCAGTTGTTTCAGTCCTGGCAGTCAGGAAAGTAACGAAGGGGGGAAGGAGATATGGAGTTCATGGGCTTTTGCTTCATCTGGACCTGCATGAGAGTGGGGACACCAGTCTCACAGTCAAAGATTGCTCAATCCACTCCTGTACTAATCCAGGACACTGGGAGAAAATACATTAGCAACATAGCTTATTATTATTGTACAATGTGAACACAGTTTACAGCTGCTTAGCACCAGACTCCGACCAGAACACCTCTCCACCTGGCACTCCCAGTGGGAACTTTCAAATATCCATCTTATCCCACACAAAATGTTTCTGTGCCCATCTGAAGTTAGGGTTCAGTCGGTCCTGGATCCCATAGTTTAATAAAACTAAACTCGTCACTAGCTGCAAAATGTTGTTGACAATAAAATTCGTCAACTAAAAACAAAAAGTAGGATTTGATCCAATAATTTGTTTTTGTCAGTTGGACAACTAGGTAAAGAGTTACTGCAAATCACCTTTAAATTATGGCCAGTTATTTCTGAGTGGATAAAACAGACCAACTGCTTCAGTCTGTACATCGATCCAGTGAAACAAGTTTACTGTCTGTTCACATTAAAACAGCTAGTTCAATGTGAGAATATCAAAGCCCCATTCATTCAATACAAGGTGAGATAGAAAAGTGCGCTCTCCTACCTATGTATAAAATACATCAGAAATAAAATGCACTGCGAGTGCAAAGAATAAAAATGCATGGCCAGTCCTCCTTCCATTTCTCACAGGTTCTCTCTGTGTTGGGCCTATTGCAGTGAGTCGCTGTTGTCTAAGGCCATGCTACTAATGTTTGTTGCAGAAAGATCGCTGTCGTCTTCTTCAACACTGTTGCCAGAATCCTCTCCACTCTGTCCAGCCATCATGACCTGCTGTACGGCCAATGTTGCTCCATCAGACGACAAAGACTGCAGACTGTCCACATTCACATTCACCGGACTCGATATTGAGACCATTGCACCTGCAGAGGGACCAAGGGACATTTAATCTACACATCAAATGGCAAGACAGTGAGTCCCAAACAAAATGTGGAGTGCTCATGGATTTGGGGGGAAAGTAAGGGCCCCACGCTGTGAGTAAATAAGGGAACAATAGCATCGTGGTAATGTTACAGAGACCTGGCCTAATGCTCTGGAGACATGGGTTCAAATCCCATCATGGCAGCTAGGGCAATATAAATTTAATTAATTAGTAAATCAGGAATGAAAAGATGTTCTTCACAGTAATTATGATGATGAAACTACTGGAATGTTGCAAAAACTCATCACTAAGGTCATTCAGAGAAGGAAATCTGCCATTGTTACCCTGTCTGGCCTACATGTGACTCCTGAGCCACAGCAATATGGTTCATAGTTAACTGCCCTCTGAAATGGAATAGCAAACTACTCAGTTTTATCAAACCACTATAGAAAAGTCGAATAATAATTAAATCGGACAGTCCACCCAGCATTAACCTAGGCACCAGAAATTACAAGGGCACACCCTACCCAGTCAAAGCTGACTAATACAGGGACTTGTGCCAAAATTGGAAAAGCTGTCCAACAGGTTAGTCAAGTAACAGCCTGGCACAGTCATACTCATTGAATCATACCCTATCAATGACCCAAATGCCTCCATCACAACCCTTAGGTATGTCTGACATCAGATCAAACGTGGACAAAGAAACCACCTGCTGGTTACCACCTACCTCCACCCCCCACCCTCCACCCCCCACCCCCCAGCTAATGAATCAGTACTCCCCAGTGTTGAACACCACTTCGAAGAAGCACTGAGGGTGGAAAGGGCACAGAATGTACTCTGGGTGGCCATCACCAAGAGTGGCTCAATAGGACCACCACTGACTCAGCTGGCTGAGTCCTGATGGACATAGCTGCTAGACTGGGACTGTGGCAGGGGTGAGGGAACCAACAGTAGGGAAAAACCTACTTAACCTATATGAACATACAAATTAGGAGCAAGAGTGGGCCATTTGACTCTTCGAGCCTGCTCCGCCATTTGATAAGATCATAGCTAATCTGACTGTGATCTCAACTCCACTTTCCTGTCCAACCCTGTAACCCTTGAATGCCTTGTCAGTCAAGAATCTATCTAACTTAGCCTTAAAACTATTCAATGACCCTGCATCCACTGCTCTCTGGGGAAGAGAGTTCCATATATTAATGACCCTCAGAGAAAAAAATTCTCCTCACCTCCATCTTAAGTGGGATTTTTAAACTGTGTCCCCTAATTCTAGTCTCTCTGTTCAGGAAAAACATCCTCTTAGCAACCACTCTGTTAAGTTCATTCACAATCTGTTATGTTTCAATAAGATTACCACTCATTCTTCTAAATTCCAATAGTTACAGGCTAATCTGTCCAACCTTTCCTCATAAGACAACCCTTTTATCCCAGCTATCAGTGGAGTGAACCTTCTTTAAACTGCTTCTAACGTATTTACATCCTCTCTTAAGTAAGGAGACTAAAACTGTACACAGTACTCCAGATGTGGTCTCACCAATACTCTCTATAATTGTAGCAAAATTTTACAACTTTTATATGCCATTCTGTGCAATAAATTATATTCCCTGTGTAATAAACAACAACATTCAATTTGCCTTCCTAATCACTTGCTGTACCTACATACTAACTTTTAGTGGATCATGTAACAGGATACCCAGGTCCCTCTGTACCTCAAAGTTCTGCAATCTTTCTACATTTCAGTAATATACTGCTTTTATATTCTCCTGCCGAAATGGACAAGTTCACATTTTACCACATTATTCTCCATATGCCAATTTTTTGCCCACTCGCTTAACCTATCTAAATCTCTTTGTAGACTCGTCCTCACAATTTACTTTCCTATATTTGTGTCATCAGCAAATTTAGCAGCCATACATTTGGTCCCTATGGCACTCCACTAGTTACATCTTGCCAACCCAAAAATGCCCCATTTATCCCTGTTCTCTGCTTCCTGTTAGCTAACCAATCTTCAATCCATGCTGATACATCACTCCCTACACCATGGGCTCTTATTTTGTGTGGTAACCTTTGATGTGACACCTTATCAAACACTTTTTGGAAATCTAAGCACATCACTTCTACAGGAGTGCTGTTTGGGCTGCAGTAGAGTGCTTCAGTTGGAGTTTGGTGACTGAGGGAGTTCAGGAAGGAGGGAGGAGGTGCTCCTTTCTTTTTCTACCTTTCCTCAAAAAGAAGAGCCTTGGTAAGTAGGACCTGGTGAGTAAATTAGAAAAGTGTAATATTTTTAAACAAGTTCCTATACTTGGATTTAACTGAGACGCGCCAGGAATAAGGATAATTTAGGGCCAATATAATAAAGTAATCTAAATAATCCAAAGTAGAATCAAGTTAACATAAGGGAAGTAGAGTTAAGACATGACAGGGCAGCTCAGTCGCGTGTCCTGTAATATGTACGAAGTCATGGACACTATCAGTGTCCTAGACGACCACATGTGGAGGAAGTCCTGTCAGCTGCAGAAACTTGAGCTCCAGGTTTCAGAGCTCGAGCGGCGGCTGGAGTCACTGTGGCACATCCGCGAGGCTGAGAGCTACGTGGATAGAAGGTTCAGAGAGGTGGTCGCACCGCAGCTTAAGAGCCCAGAGATAGAGAGGGAATGGGTGACCACCAGGCAGTCCAAGAGAAGTAGGCAGGTAGTGCAGGGGTCCCCTGGAGTCCCACTCACAAATCGGTTTTCCGTCTTGGAAGCTGGTGAGGGCACTGTTTCCTCAGAGGAGTGCAGTCAGAGCCAAGTTTGTGGCACCACGAGCGGCTCAGCTGTACAGGAGGGGAGGAAGAAGAAAGGAAGAGCTATAGTGATAGGGGATTCATTGGTTAGGGGAACAGATGGGGCGCTTTTGTGGCTGTAAACGTGACTCCAGGATTGTATGTTGCCAGGGTCAAGGATGTCACAGAGCGGCTGCAGGACATTTTTCTGGGGGAGGGTGAACAGCCAGATGTCCAGGTCCACGTTGTTACCAAAGACTTAGGTAGGAGGGGGGATGTGGTCCTGCAATCAGAATTTAGGGAGCTAGGTAGAAAATTAGCAAGCAGGACCTCAAATGTAGTAATCTTCAAAAAAAGGTTGTAAGGATAAGTCCAGCAATTACAGACCAGTCAGTTTAACTTCAGTGGTGGGCAAGGTTCTATTCAGGATAGAATTAGTAGTCACATGGAAAAATATGGGTTGATAAGGAAGAGCCAGCATGGATTTCTAAAGGGGAAATAGTGTTTAACTAACTTGCTGGAATTTTTTGAAGAGGTAACGGAAAAGGTCGATGAGGTTAATGCTGTTGATGTGCTGTACATGGACTTTGGAAAGGCATTTGACACAGTGCCACACAACAGACTTGTGAGAAAAGTTATTGTTCAGGGAATAAAAGGGACAGTAGCAATGTGGATAGAAAATTGGCTGAAAAATATGAAGCAAAGAGTTAATGGATATTTTTCAGGCTGGAGGAAGATTTGTAGTGGAATTCCCCAGGGGTCAGTATTGGGACCCTTGCTTTTCCTGATCTAGATCTTGGTGTGCAGGGGACAATTTCAAAGTTTGTGGATGATGCGAAGCATCGATGGGAGTGTTGTGAACTGCGAGGAGGATGGTGTGGAACTTTAAAAGGATGTAGGCAAGTTGGTGGAGTGGGCAGATAGGTGGCAGATGAAGTTCAGTGTGGAGAAGTGTGAGGTGATGCATTTTGGTAGGAAGAAATGAACAGACAATATAAAATAAGGAGTGAAATTTTGAAGGGGATGCAGGAGCAGAAAGACCTGGGTGTATATGTGCATCGATCATTGAAGGTGGCAGGACAGGTGGAGAGAGCAGTTAATAAAGCATTTAGTATCCTGGGCTTTATTAATAGGGGCATAGAGTACAAGAGCAGGGAGGTTATGCTGAATTTATATAAGATACTCATTGTGACCTCAGCTGGAGTATTGTGTACAGTTCTGGGAGCCACATTATAGGAAGGATGTGAACATATTGAAAAGAGTGCAGCATAGGTTTACAAGAATGGTTCCAGGGAACCACTGGTAGTGGTGTCGTAAATAGTGAGGAGGAAAGCCTTAGATTACAGGACAATATAGATGGGTTGGTAAAATGGGCAGAGCAGTGGCAAATGGAATTAAATCCTGAGATGTGTGAGGTGATGCATTTTGGGAGGACTAACACGGCCATCCTACAATGAATGGTAGGACCCTAGGAAGTACAGAGGATCAGAGGGACCTTGGTATACATGTCCATAGATCCCTGAAGGCAGCAGCACAAGTGGATAAGGTGGTTAAGGAGGCATATGGGATACTTGCCTTTATTAACCGAGGCGTAGAATATAAGAGCAGGGAGGTCATGTTGGAGCTGTATAAAATGCTAGTTAGGCCACAGCTGGAGTACTGTGTGCAGTTCTGGTCACCACACTATAGGAAGGATGTGATTGCACTGGAGCGGGTGCAGAGGGGAGTCACCAGGATGTTGCCTGGGCTGGAGCGTTTCAGCTATGAAGAGAGACTGGATAGGCTAGGGTTGTTTTCCTTACAGCAGAGAAGGCTAAGGGGAGACCTGACAGAGGTGTACAAAATTATGAGGGGCATAGATAGGGTAGATAGGAAGAAACTTTTCCCCTTAGCGGAGGTGTCAATAACCAGGGGGCATAGATTTAAGGTAAGGGGCAGGAGGTTTAGAGAGGATTTGAGGAAAATCTTTTTCACCCAGAGGGTGGTTAGAATCTGGAACACACTGCCTGAGGGGGTGGTAGAGGCAGGAACCCTCACAACATTTAGGAAGTATTTAGATGAGCACTTGAAGCACCATAGTATACAGGGCTACGGGCCAAGTGCTGGAAAATGGGATTAGAATAGATAAGTGCTTGATGGCCAGCACTGACACGATGGGCCGAAGGGCCTGTTTCTGTGCTGTATAACTCTAAGACTAAATCCATGTCCACTTTTTCCAGAACTCCATGCTTGAATCTCTCCAGTTTTCTGACTTTACCCCAGTGCTGAAATGGCACTTAGTAAAGTCACAAATTACATCCTATGTGACTGTGACAAAGGTAAACTCTTCCTCCTCAACCTGGCTGCAGCGTTTGACTCTATTAACCACTACATCCTCCTCCAATGTCTCTCCACCGCTGTGCAGCTGAGTGGGACTCTACTCACTTGGTTCCATTTTTATCTATCTAATCATAGCCAGAGAATCACTTGCAATGGCTTCTCTTCCAGCTCCCGTATCCTTGCCTCAGGAATGCCTCAAGGATCTATCCTTGGCCCCCTTCTATTTCTTAACCACATGCTGTCCCTCAGTGACATCATTCAAAGGCATAGTGTTAGTTTTCACATGTACGCCGATAACACCCAGCTCTACCTCACCACCACCTCTAACTTCTCCACTATTTCTAAGTTACAGGACTGCATATCTGACATCCTATATTGACCTCCGTAAACTTGAGGTCATCCAAAACTCTACCACCCACATCTTAACTCACACCAGGTCCCATTCCCCCATCATCCCTGTGCTCACTGACTAGCATTAGCTCCCAGTCAAGTAATGTCTTAATTTTAAAATTCTCACTATTGTTCTCAAATTCCTCCATGGCCCCTCAACACAACCCTCTGAGATATCTGCACTCATCTAATTCTGGCCTCTTGAGCATCCTTTATTTTAATCGCTCCACCATTGGTTCCTGTGCCTTCAGTTGTCTAGGCCCTAAACTCTGGAATTCCGTGCCTATACCTCACTGCCTCCCACCACGCTTTCTTCCTATAAGATTCTCCTTCAAACCTACCTCTTTGACCAAGCTTTTGTCTATCTACCTTGTGTGGCTCAGAGTCAAATTTTGCTTTATAACACTCCTGGATATTTTATTACATTAAAGTGCTCTCTAAATGCAAGTTGTTGGTCTATCAAGTGTAATACTGACTCACTGTCTGACACTGTAATACTGGTTACATGTTGCTGAGTCACTCCTGCAGCAATGGAATCTGGCCAGAATCGCTGCACTGGGCGGCTTTGTGTCTTGATCTTCTTGGCCTTGGGTGGAGTGTCTGGATTACTGGCATCGAGCATGGGCTGTAAAATCCGCCGTCGAGCATTGATGAACCTGTGGTCAAATGTGGAGCAGCTCAGCATGACTTTATAGACTTAACAGTGCCAAGCTGGAAGAATAGGCCTGCTCAGAGGATCATCCTGAACTTTACTTCATTCCCTTCCTGAACAATGATACCCCGTTGCATGATTGAAACCCTTATCGACACCCAACAACCCAACCCCAAATATTAATTATCATGTTCTCCTTGTCAATTTCCCATTCACTATTCTCCATAAACATCAGCTTATCACTGTCCATATCTTACGCTCCTACCAAGCCCCAGACACTAATCATACCCACCCTGGCTAATTGACACTGCCTACAATCTCACAACACATTCAACATTTCTTCCTTCTCTTTAAATTTTTCCAGTTTCAGTTTTTTTTAAATTATTTCACTGGATGTGGGTGTCACTGGCTAGGTCAGCATTTAATGCCCATCCCTAAATGCCCTGGAGAAGGTGGTGCTGAGCTGCTTTCTTGAACCGCTGCAGTCCTTGTGGTGTAGGTACACCCACAGCGCTGTTAGGGAGGGAGTTCCAGGATTTTGACCCTGTGACAGTGAAGGAACGGCGATATATTTCCAAGTCAGGATGATGAGTGACTTGGAGGGGAACTTGCAGATGGTGTTCCCACGTATCTGGCAGCAAAGTAAGTTGTGGAGAGGACATAAGGAGGCTACAAAAGGTAATAAATAGATTATGTGAGCGGGCAAAGATCTGGCAAATGGAGTATAATGTAGGAAAATGTGAGGTTGTCCATTTTGGCAGGACAAATAAAAAAAGGCATGTTATCTAAACAGTGGGAGATTGCAAAGCTCTGAGATGCAGAGGGATCTGGGTGTCCTTGCGCATGAATCACAAAAGGCTAGTATGCAGGTACAGCAAGTAATTAGGAAAGCTCATAGAACGTTATCGTTTATTGCGAGGGGAATTGAATACAAGGGTAGGGAGGTTATGCTTCAGCTATACAGGGCACTGGTGAGACCACATCTGCAGTACTGTGTACAGTACTGGTCTCCTTATTTAAGGAAAGATGTAAATGCACTAGAAGCAGTTCAGGGAAGGTTTGGTTGACTAATGCCTGGAAGGGACAGGTTGTCTTATGAGGAAAGGTTGGACAGGTTAGGCTTGTATCCGCTGGAGTTTAGAAGAGTAGGAGGCAGCTTGATTGAAACACGTAAGATCCCGAGGGGCCTTGACAGGGTGGATGTGGAGTGGATGTTTCTTCTTGTGGGAGAATCTAGAATTCAGGGTCACTGTTTCAAAATAAGGGGTCACCCATTTAGGACAGAGATGAGGAAAACTATTTTCTCTCAGAGGGTTGTGAGGCTTTGAAACTCTCTTCCTCAAATGGTGGTTGAGGCAGAGTCCTTGACTATCGTTAAGGCAGACGTAGATGGATTCTTGATAAGCAAGGGGATAAAAGATTATTGGGGGTAGGCAGGAATGTGCGATTAAAATCAGATCAGCCATGATCTTATTGAATGGTGGAGCAGGCTCGAGGGGTTGAGTGGCCTACTCCTGCTCCTAATTCATATGTAAGTTTTTGCTGCCCTTGTCCTTCTAGGTAATAAAGGTCATGGGTTTGGAAGGTGCTGTCTAAGGAGCTTTGGTGAGTTTCTGCAATGCATCTTGTAGATGGTACACACTGCTGCTACTGTGCGTTGATGGTGGAGGGAGTGAATGTTTGTGGAAGGAGTGCCAATCAAGCGGGCAGCTTTGTCCTGGACAGTGTCAAGTCCTGTGGGAGCTGCACTAATCCAGGCAAGTGGGGAGTATTCCATCACACTCCTGACTTGTGCCTTATAGATGATAGACAGGCTTTGGGGAGTCAGGAGGTGAGTTACTCGCCACAGGATTTCCAGCCTCTGACCTACTCTTGTAGCCACAGTATTTATATGGCTCTGTACTCTCCCCACACTCCCTCTCCCAGCTGCAACCTTTCCCCAGCCCCACATGCTCCAACCCCTTCCCCATCACTCTCTGGTGTTGACTGTAAATGAATAATGTTAGTGGATCTTATCTTAACCTTTTTTCTTCCAGTGGAAAAAAGTCAAAATGTGACACTCTACTAGCTGTCAACCTCCTGGTTCCCTGCCCCATCCACCGTTCAGCCCCCACCTCCGCCACCCCAGTACCCTGCTTTACAATCCCCTCCACCTCCACCCTGTCGTCCCTGGGCCCCATCCTGCACCCCCCTCACCTCCTGCACCCTGTCCTGTCCTCGGCATCCCACACCAACCCCCCAACTCCCCAGCACCCAGCACTGCCTCAGGCAACCTGCACTACCCCTGCCTTCCTAACCTCAGACACCACTGTCTCATTTCCCAGCACTGCCTCCCTCCACCAGAAACCTCTACCTTCAACCACCAGCTCCCCACCTCCTGGCATAGCTCCCTCTCTAGCTGAGGTCTGCTCCCTGCCTCCCGAGGGAACTGTTGCTCCTGGGTGTGATACCCTTACTTCCGGGTGTGACATTCATTACATTCAGTTAATGAATCTCTGCTTGCAACGGTTTGTCATGAAGAATCAGAAAGTGTGCATGTTTAAGTAATGTCTACACAATGGAGCTCAGTAAAGTGAAGGTAATGGTCACTCACCAGTTGTTAACCTGGAGGAGGGTGAGGTTAGTCTGACCTGCTATTTGCCTTTTCTCATCTTCTGTAGGGTATGGATGCTGGGGACAGGAAAGAGATGTTGAATTATGGGCAGCTTTGCTACAGGCCACAGATACACTCAGTATTTTTCAGTAACAACTGCAAACTTTCATTGTAAAACAGAAACTGATTTTCAATTCAACCATCTAGAGTCTCATTAAAACGAGCTTTTACAAATATTAGTATCTTGACTCAGCACTTTAAGCTCTGATATTCCCTCTTCACATGATAGACTCCTCGGTATGATCTAATAAACGGAACACACAAAGCAAGAAAATTGATACACAACTACAATACCTTGCATTTATATAGCGCCTTTAACGTAATCATAGTGTCATTATTCCACAGAAGGAGGCCATTCAACCTGTTTTGTTACCTTTTCGTTCGGGGCAGAGATTGGGAATTCCAAGTCCTGACAGGCCTCGGAGTTTTCATGAGCAGAATGGGAGTGACTGCACACGTGCAGATCTGCAACTTTAACTTCTTTGGGTAAAGGGCAGACAAGTGCGCCTGGGCATAAAGAAAACGATGCAAAAACCCATGTCATGTGACTGGAAGCAGAGCGCCATTGAAGACAAATATCCCAAGCAGGGGCAGCGAGAGGTCCCAAAGGGAGACGGCACAGGGAGAGTTCACAAAAGAAGGGTGTTATGATCCCAGCTGAGGTTACCCCTGGACAAGCCTGATCCCAGGGTGGAAGCCGGCTTGATAGATCCTAACTTTTATCTTTTGCTGAGATACGTGGAGAGTGGCTACTGAACAGAGTCACAGGAATCAGCTGAGGAACTTTTAATAAAAGAATAAAACATTTATTAAACTGTAAAAAGTTAACTATATTACAATACTCTTTCACCCACAGCTATAACTTTACAGGTATATACAGATTCATAAGGATAACACAAGTTATAAAATCTATCTTATACTCTAATGTTCACAGTAAGCTTGGTCCATGTAAACCAATAGGTGACCTGTGGTCAGACACACCACACTCTAAAACCAAGTGATAGTTGCCACTCTAAACAGATGCTGTGGATCTTTCCTCAACTCCCCTCAGACGCTTGTCACACTGTGAGCCAACCAATCTCACTGAACTCCATCTTTCGCACGAAGGTTTCTAATCTCCAAGAACTAGCTTTGGAATCTTCTCCCAAATGACACTTCCTCTCAGAAGCCTTCCGTAAGGGTCCACCTCCAGGGTTTCGAAACTCTCCTTCCGATGTTCTTTCTACCCTGGATCACCACATGCATTCAAGCTCCTTCCACGCGCTCTCTCTCAAATGCTCAGCTGTGCTAATAGTACACCACTGCTTCACATGCCCATAGTAAAGAGTTACAGACCTTCAGCTGCCCCCTTGGATCTTCCAGCTTCTCGCAAGCCTGTATTGCTTTAAATCTGCATCCCAGAGCTTTCTTCTCTTTAAGCTTGAAGCATTCCTCTCTGCACCTTACTTTCACTTCCACAGAACAGGCCCTTTCCCAGATTCCTGTCCTTGTCCTTTGACTAAACTGTCCTCTTGGGACCTTTCCTGTTCCACTCCCCTGGATTTGGGGGCTTCCTTCTTTAGTTTCTGGAACTTGCTTCTGCAATTTCCTCACCTTTCCAGCTTCTCCTGGCAACTGGCTTCAACTTTAGTTTGGGACTTGCTATCTGTCCCTCTGCTGCCCAGCCTCTCTGGAATCCTGGCTTCAACTGAACTCAAACGGAACTGAAACTGCGTTTCTAGTTTTCTCAGTGTGTGTGTATATGTGTGTGTGTCTCCCCCTCTCTGGACCCCTGTTGCTAGGCAACAGCAGTGTTTTTAACCTTGTTTGAACTTTCCTAAACCACTAATCTCACACTCCTTGAAAGCACATCTCTCCACTTCAAGTGTCATAAAACTGATTAGAAATGCTGGTATGCAAACAGAGCGCATCCGCAGTAGTTTTTTGTTTTTATATTAGAGCTTTAGACCTGCTGTTTCTACTCAAAAATGAAACTAGATCCCAGGTTTCACCTTTTAACCCACAAATAGTAAGAAATATAAATTGTGCTTAAACTTAAAAATATACCTTATTTCTAACACACCCAAATACAAATATAACTTACTTAAACTATCTCCTATCAAGGGTCCCAGACAGGGGACAGGGACAGGAACAGGAAGAGGTTAAGTTAAAAAGTAGGTAAAGGGCTGTGGTTAGCCGACTGTAAGTGCAGAAGTCGTCTTGGGGGAAGTTCTGGTAATCGAAGAGGGATCAGGGAAGCTCTGAAGATCCAAGAAGACAGCAAAAGGTTGGTGACTCCGTGCTGCTAGCCATTGGGGTGAAGCTAGCCCTTTGGATCAGTGGTATTCTGCTCAGCACGGCTGAAAAGCTGAAGTTGTGCTTGTGAGCCGAGGGCAGACTTGGGAATCCAGGGGAACAGAATCTCGGGAGACGAGACTGAAACCCTGTGAGGTGGGCGTTGATGGTGACATCCGAGTTGGAGAGATTTGTGGAGAGAATTCCAAGGTTAGATCTTTGAAGGTGAAGACTGGAACCCCTCGTGAGCGAGAGACAGAGTTTCAGTGAGATTGGTTGGCTTTCAGTGATTACTGGCATCTGGGTGGGTGGCTGAGAAATCTGTGGACTCGATCTTAATCATATTTACCACTTAATGTGCAGTGTGATGTGTTCAACCACAGTTTGCCTGTTAATTTACATGTACCTCATATTAACCCTGAATGTTGGAGTTTAAGATAGATAATGTAAATTATTTTATCCTTCTGCCCTTGTCTAGTAAAAGTTTATTTTTGTTTGTTCAAAACTTGTGGAATCTTGTGATTTTATTTTCTTAGCAAGTATCTTGAAACTCAAACTTGTCTACTTTAAACAAAATGTTATTGGTCCCTCACCGAATCTTATGAAAAACTTGGGGGTCTGGTCAAGGATCATAACAAACCCTTCAAGTCCATGCCAACTCTCTATAGAGTAATCTAGTCAGTCCCATTCGCCTGCCATTTACTCTTGGTGCTGCAAGTTTATTTCCCTCAAGTGCCCATCCAATTTCCTTTTGAAATTATTGATTGTTTCCGCTTCCACCACCCTTGTGGGCAGCGAGTTCCAGGTCATTATCAATCACCTTGTAAAAATCACATCCCCCTTCTGCAACTCTTGTCCAAAATCTTCAATCTGTGCCCCCTAGTCCTTGTACCATCAGATAATAGGAACAGCTTTTGTCTATCTTATCTAAACCTGTCATAATCTTGTACACCCCTATCCAATCTTCTTTCAATCCTCTTTGCTCCATGGAGAACAATCCTGTGAATTGTGAAATTTTACCCTATGTTCCAATTATAATGCAAATAGTTGATTGTGGAAGTGGGCTCCAGTAATAGATACTATACAGTACTCTGTACTAGATACGGGGTCACCTGGCCCAGGAGTTGAAGGTCAGATAGCACATGTTGGAACCTGTCTTGACAGAATCCTGTTAGTTCAGATATATGTTCATGTTAGGAAATATGTTATCAATAAAGCTAGCTCAGCTACAAAGTCGACAGCCTGTGTGTATCATTGAAACAAAAAACAAGACATGGTGTCAGAAGTAAACTAAACACAATAATGGAGGTTCTGAAACCAGACAGAGCTCAATTTGGAGGGAAATCTCGCCAAAAACTGGAGGAGGTTCCAGCAGTGATTCGAGCTGTACCTCACAGCGACAGGCAGTGATAAAAAAGACCCTCAGGTACAGTTTTCCATTTTTCTTCATGTAGCAGGGGAAGAAGCCCTTGAAGTCTATAACACGTTCACGTTTGAAAGCGATGAGAAACAAAATGACTTGAAAGAAATAATGGAAAAATTCGAAGCCTACTGCAGCCCTAAATAAAACATCACACATGAAAAGTACCGATTTTTTACGTGTATGCAAGGCAGTGACAACATTAGTACATAACTGAGCTGAGAAAACTCAACGGAAACTAGGGATGGACAATAAATGCTGGCCCAGCCAGGGAAGCCCACGTCTCGTGAATGAATAAAAATAAACGAGCACTCCCAGAGGATCAAAACTATCTCATGCTGTCTTCCGGAGCAGCAGAAATGCCAAATAGCATGCGCGACCATCGTTACCTCCCAAATGGCACCCAGAACATAGTTGCTTTTATCCAGCTTCACTTGCCAGTATCCATCCTTCGCATCTAGGGCAGTAAAGACCTTTGCCTTGGCAAACTGGCAAAATTTCTTCAATGGTTGGCATGGAGCAGTGAGATCCCTTCAAAGCTTTATTGAGGTCCTTTGGATCTGTGCACACTCTCAGCTTTCCAGGTTTTCTTCTCTGCTACCATGCTGCTAATCCAGTCTGTAGGAGTTGTCATTTTCCTGATTACTCCCATCTTTTCAAGATCCGCTATCTTGACTTTCAAGCTGAGCCTGAGAGCAGCTGGCACTTTCCTGGTAAGATGCTGAGTTGGTTACATACTCTCATAGAAACTAAAAATAGGAGGAGTAGGCCTTTCAGCCCTTCGAGCCTGCTCCATCTTTCATTATGATCATGGCTGATCATCCAACTCAATTGCCTGCTCCCGCTTTCTCCCCATACCTTTTGATCCCTTTCGCCCCAAGAGCTATATCTAACTCCTTCTTGAAAACATACAATGTTTTGGCCTCAACTACTTTCTGTGGTAGCGAATTCCACAGGCTCACCACTCTCTGGGTGAAGAAATTTCTCCTCATCTCAGTCCTAAATGGTCTACCCCGTATCCTCAGACTGTGACCCCTGGTTCTGGACTCCCCCACCATCAGGAACATCCTTCCTGCATCTACCCTGTCAGAATTTTATAGGTTTCTATGAGATCCCCCCTCATTGTTCTGAACTCCAGCGAATATAATCCTAACCGACTCAATCTCCCCATATATGTCAGTCCCGCCATCCTAGGAATCAGTCTGGTAAACTTTCGCTGCAATCCCTCTATAGCAAGAACATCTTTCCTCAGATAAGGAGACCAAAACTGCACACAATATTCCAGGTGTGGTCTCACCAAGGCCCTGTATAATTGTTACAAGACATCCCTGCTCCTGTACTCGAATCCTCTCGCTATGAAGGCCAACATACCATTTACCTTCTTTACCGCCTGCTGCACCTGCATGCTTACCTTCAGCGACTGGTGTACGAGGACACCCAGGTCTCGTTGCACATTCCCCTCTCTCAATTTATAGCCATTCAGATAATAATCTGCCTTCCTGTTTTTGCTGCCAAAGCGGATAACCTCACATTTATCCACATTATACTGCATCTGCCATGCATTTGCCCACTCACTCAGCTTGTCCAAATCACACTGAAGCATCTCTGCATCCTCCTCACAGCTCACCCTCCCACCCAGCTTTGTGTCATCTGAAAATTTGGAGATATTACATTTAATTCCCTCATCTAAATCATTAATATATATTGTGAATAGCTGGGGTCCCAGCACCGATCCCTGCGGTACCCCACTAGTCACTGCCTGCCATTCAGAAAAAGACCCGTTTATTCCTACTCTTTGTTTCCTGTCTGCCAACAAGTTTTCTATCCATCTCAACACACTACCCCCAATCCCATGCGCTTTAATTTTACACACTAATCTCTTATGTGGGACTTGGTCGAAAGGCTTCTGAAAGTCCAAATAAACCACATCCACTGGCTCCCCCTCATCAACTCTACTAGTTACACCTTCGATAAATTCCAGTAGATTTGTCAAGCATGGTTTCCCTTTCGTATATCCATGCTGCATCTGTCCGATTCTGCCACTGTTTTCCACGTGCTCAGCTATTAAATCTTATAATGGACTTTAAAATTTTCCCCACTACCGATGTCAGGCTGACTGGTCTATAATTCCCTGTTTTCTCTCTACCTCCCTTTTTAAATAGTGGGGTTACATTAGCTACCCTCCAATCTGTAGGAACTGTTCCAGAGTCTATAGCATCTTGGAAGATGACCACCAATGCATCCACTATTTCTAGGGCCACTTCTTTAAGTACTCTGGGATGTAGATTATCAGGCCCTGGGGATTTATCGGCCTTCAATCCCATCAATTTCCCCAACACCATTTCCCTACTAATACTGATTTCTTTCAGTTCCTCCCTCTCACTAAACCCTGTGTTCCCCAACATTTCTGGTATGTTATTTGTGTGCTCCTTTGTAAAGACAGAACCAAAGTATGTATTTAGCTGGTCAGCCATTTCTTTGTTCCCCATTATAAATTCCCCTGTTTCTGACTGTAAGGGACCTACATTTGTCTTGACCAATCTTTTTCTCTTCAAATACCTATAGAAACTTTTACAGTCAGTTTTTATGTTTCCCACAAGCTTACTCTCGTACTCTATTTTCCCCTTCTTAATCAAGCCCTTGGTCCTCCTTTGCTGAATTCTAAACTGCTCCCAATCCTCAGGACTGTTGTTTTTTCTGGACAATTTGTATGCCTCTTCCTCGTATCTAATACTATCTCTAATTTCCCTTGTAAGCCATGGTTTGGCCACCTTTCCTGTTTTACTTTTGCGCCAGACAGGGATAAACAATTGTTGCAGTTCACCCATGCGCTCTTTGAACGTTTGCCATTGCCTATCCACCGTCATCCCTTTAAGCAACGTTTCCCAATCCATCATAACCAACTCACGCCTCATACCATCATAGTTTCCTTTATTAAGATTCAGGACCCTCGTCTCAGAATCAACTACGTCACTCTCCATCTTGATGAAGGATTCTATCATATTATGGTCGCTCATCCCCAAGGGGCCTCGCACAACTAGATTGCCAATTATTCCTTTCTCATTACACAAAACCCAGTCTAGGATGGCCTGTTCTCTAGTTGGTTCCTCAATGTATTGATCCAAAAAACCATCCCATGTACACTCCAGGAATTCCTCCTCTATGGTATTGTTATTAAATTGATTTGCCGAATCTATATGCAGATTAAAGTCACCCATAATTACAGATGTTCCTTTATTGTCTGTTTAATGCCATTCCCAACATCATCACTACAGTTTGGGGGTCTATATACAACCCCCACTATCGTTTTTTGCAACTTAGTGTTTCTCAGCTCTACCCATACAGATTCCACATCGTTGGAGCTAATATCTTTCCGCACCATTGCATTAATTTTCTCTTTAACCAGCAATGCAACTCCACCGCCTTTTCCTTTTTCACTGTCCTTCCTAAATACTGAATACCCCTGGATGTTCAGTTCCCGTCCCTGGTCATCCTGCAGCCATGTCTCCGTAATCCCGACTATATCATACCTGTTTACATCTATTTGTGCGGTTAATTCATCCACTTTATTGTGAATGCTCCTCGCGTTAAGGCACAAAGCCTTGAGGCTTGTCTTTTTAACATTACTTATCCCATTCCCACTATTTTTCACTGAGGCCCTGTTTGATTCTTGCTCTTGATTTCTCTGACTATCACTTTTCTTATTCCCCTTTTTGTCTTTTGCTCTTGTCCTTGATTCCCCTTCCTCTGACTACTTGCATAGGTTCCCATCCCCTTGCCATTTTAATTTAAGCCCTCCCCAACCACTCTGGCAAATATTCCCCCCAGGACATCGATCCCGGTCCTGCCCACGTGTAACCCGTCCAGTTTGTACTGGTCCCACCTCTCCCAGAACTGGTCCCAATGCCCCAGGAATCTGAAACCCTCCCCCGCACACCATTTCTTCAGCCACATATTCATCCAATACATCCTGCTATTTCTACTCTTACCAGCATGTGGCACTGGTGATAATCCTGAGATCACTACCTTTGATGTCCTACTTTTCAACTTATTCCTAACTCCCTATATTCTGCTTTTAGGATCTCATCCCTTTTTTTACCTATGTCGTTTGTACCAATGTGGACCACGAGCACTGGCTGTTCAACCTCCCCCTCAGAATGTCCTGTAGCCGCTCTGAGACATCCTTGACCCTAGCACCAGGGAGGCAACATACCATCCTGGAGTCTCGTTTGCAGCCACAGAAACACCTATCTATTCCCCTTACAATTGAATCCCCTATAACTATTACATTCCCACACTTTTTACTCCTCCCCTGTGCAGCAGATCCAACCTTCTACTCTCATCTACTTAAAGAAGTACTCATCTACTCCAGGAAGACATCCAAGACCCGTGAAAACATCTTTGTCATTTGCCACGACCTATCCATCAGTCAATGGCTTTGTACCATGTGAAACACTGCAAACCTCTTCTGGTACATGGAGGGTTACCACCCCAAGCTTTTATCTCAGCTGAAACAAGTTGAGTGTCTACTATCTGGAACTGTAGATATTCTTTCTTCCAATTGCATTGGACTCTCGGCTTAGTTTGCCCTCATGGGGTGCGTATTGCTTCATCACAAAGACTCAACTTTACCTTGGGCAGCTTCATTTTTTAGTCACCATCGTGAGCAACTTCACACAGGTCTGCAAACCTCATGATAGGTTGCACGTAGCAATTGAGGCTATCAGACGCTCAATGTAACTTAATGTTCTCCTTCTGCAGTCATCAATCCCATTGTCACAAACCTCTACTTGATAATCGAGGGTGCCCACCTGTTCTAGGGTGTAGAGTGATTTGACAGGTTCATCGTCTGACATCTCTCCATCTATATAGGCTTGCTTTTCTTTTTCCAGCAAAATACTTGCATGCAAACTGATTCAGCTTCTTGCAGTTGGAGCACTGCTTTCCCCTCAATGGAAACACTTCCTTTTCTTTTGTGTGGTGTCCTCTGCAATATTTACATCCAGTACCCTGGCCTTGATCTTTCTGCTGGCCCTTCTGCAAATAGTTCTTCCTTCTCATCATTGTCATGTACTTGGAAGGTTTGAATTGTCTCTCAGCAGAGTACAAAGTCTGGTCAGTTCTCCCATCAATAGTCTGCAGCTGATGATTGACCGCTTCAAAGCTTCTGCATATGCCAATAGCCTTCCTGAGAGTAAGTTTTTCTTTGCTCAGCAGATGCGCTCTCATGGCAGGGTCTCTCGTTCCTAAGACAATCCTGTCTCTGATCAGATCATCCTTCAGTTGCTCAAACTCAAGATTCAGCTCGGCATCTCAATGCAGTCACATACTAATCAATGTTCTCCACCTCTTCCTGAGGTCTGGTATTGAACAAGTAGTGTTCATAAGTAACATTAGTAGAGGGCTCAGAGTGGGTCCTTAAGGCCACCAAAATTTCACAAGACTGGCTTTTCACTCCTCAGTGAGATCTAGGGTGCAATAAAGCTTGTAGCCATCTATCCCCAGCACTGATAACAGAAGGCAGAATCATCCCAGATATGCACTAAGTGCAGTAGCAGGCGGGAAAAAGAACTTTTTACCTGCTGGCCGCAATGGCAGCTTTTCACACTGTATCGTCCCAATCCTACCTTATTAGTCATGCATTCCCAGGAAACACACCATTTTGATGGTGGGTGGGCTCTCATTCACCGTCACCTCATCGCTTCAACATTTAAAGTGCAGCTGCGTGCACACCTCTCAGTGCTTCCAGCCCAGGACTGCTGCACAGAAGACATGGCCCCGAAAGGCAAGAAGATTGCAGCCCCTCCATTCAGTGATGCGTTACTGGAAAGCCTTTTGGATGCCCGCCGAGATGTCCTCTACCCAGTTACAGGCAAAGGCCAGCAAGCAAGGTCACCGATCCAGCAGGGGTGCTGGTGGCGGTGGTGGTCAGCGCCATTGCCTTGCAAAAGAGGACAGCCACCAAGTGCCACATGAGGATGAACGGTCTCATCTGTTCGGCCAGGGTAAGTCACTCTTCTCATCACTCTCAACTCACACACTCACAAACCCATCACACACCCACAGAGATCTCACACCTCAAGGGACAACACTCACTAACCCTCACATACACACACTCACACCTTCATCAGACACATCCTCTCGAACTCGCATCCTTATCTCATACATGGTTCTGCTCACCGCACAAACATTCCACACAGAGCCATGTGTCCTGCTCACACTCTCTCCATCTGTTTTCATGCAGGAGAAGCTGGCTCACAACAGCAGGAAGAGGTCCCAGCCCAGGGGTGGAGTGGCCTACATTAGGCCCCTCGCTCAGTTTGAGGAGTGTGCCATCGCGCTGACTGGTGAGGATGTGGACTGTGCCTGTGGCGATGGTGAGGTCAGCATCGAACATCCACGTGAGGATCCTACACCACATCAGCCCTCTCCCAACGCAACTGTGAGTGCCTCTCTCTCCTGTTTTTCACTCTGCTGCCATGCACTAATTATCTCTACTTTGATTCACAGGGAGCTCTGCCAAGCGACCGACACCCTCAGCCAGCCAGACTCTCAATTCCATCCGGGTCCTCACCTCCAGCCAAGAAGACACCTCCTCCATTGAAGAGCTGGAAATAAGCAGCCTGGAAGACCCGTCACAGCGCTTACCCACACCCTGCACCAGCGCAGAGACACACACCTCAGTGGGACCTAGATCTAGAGCAGGCTCGGGTTCACAATCACAAAAGGACAAAGAGGTGTTGACAGTGGTGATATTAGCTAAGAAATGTGCTAATAGGTGACATTAAGGGTAGAAAGCAGGACGAGCAAGGTACAGATAGCCCTAGTGGGGGTGGGGTGGGGGGGGGAATCGAAATAGGCTAAAAGGTAGAGATAAAACAATGGATGGAAATAGGTGGGAAATGAAAAATCTATATAAATTATTGGAAAAGGGGGGATCGGAAAGGGTGTGGAGATGGAGGAGAGAGTTCATGATCTAAAGTTGTTGAACTCAAAACTCTTTGTCCTTTTGTCTGTGACATCTTTTGGTTATCTCCACCTATCACTGGCCCTCTATCCAGCTCTACTTGTCCCACTTCCCCTTAAACCAGCTTATATTTCACCCCTTTTCTATTTTTCCTTCGTTCTGTTGAAGAGTCATATGGACTCGAAAGGTTAACTGTGTTCCTCTCTGCAGACGCTGCCAGACCTGCTGAGTTTTTACAGGTATTTTTATTTTTGTTCCTTCTCCATTATGCTCATCTCACTGTCCTGAGCATTAATGCTGCCTGCTGGGGTTACATACATACATACAAATCAGGGGCAGTAGGCCACTACTGTACAAAGCTTCCGACTGAAGTTTTAATGATTCTCTGTTGTTTCTCACAGCTGCTGAATCGCTTACAGGTATCAAAATCCACTCAATTTCAGCCCCAAACATGCTCCCTCCCCCATCCTCTCTCCTCTTTCCCCATCCTTTTCTCTCCCCCTCCTCTCTCTCTCTCCCCCTCCTCTCTCTCCCCCTCCACTCTCTCTCTCCCCCTCCTCTCTCTCTCTCCCCCTCCACTCTCTCTCTCCCCCTCCTCTCTCTCTCTCCCCCTCCACTCTCCCCATCCACTCTCTCTCTCCCCATCCACTCCCTCTCTCTCCCCATCCACTCTCTCTCTCCCCATCCACTCTCTCTCTCTCTCCCCCTCCACTCTCTCTCTCTCTCCCCATCCACTCTCTCTCTCTCCCCATCCACTCTCTCTCTCCCCATCCACTCTCTCTCCCCCTCCACTCTCTCTCTCTCCCCCTCCACTCTCTCTCTCTCCCCCACCACTCTCTCTCCCCCTCCACTCTCTCTCTCCCCCTCCACTCTCTCTCCGCCTCCACTCTCTCTCCCCATCCACTCTCTCTCTCTCCTTCCTCTCTCCCTCCCCCTTCTCTCTCTCTCCCCCTGCTCCTCTCTCTCAACCCATCCTCTTTCACTCTCTCTCTCCCACCTCTCGCATTCTCTGTCTCCCCCTCCTCTCTCTCTCTCTCCCCATCCACTCTCTCTCTCTCCCCATCCACTCTTTCTCTCTCCCCATCTACTCTCTCTCTCCCCACCCACTCTCTCTCTCTCCCCATCCACTCTCTCTCTCCCCATCCACTCTCTCTCTCTCCCCATCCACTCTCTTACTCTCCCCATCCACTCTCTCTCTCTCCCCATCCACTCTCTCTCTCTCCCCATCCACTCTCTCTCTCCCCATCCACTCTCTCTCCCCATCCACTCTCTTACTCTCCCCATCCACTCTCTCTCTCTCCCCATCCACTCTCTCTCTCCCCATCCACTCTCTCTCTCTCTCCCCATCCACTCTCTCTCTCCCCATCCACTCTCTCTCCCCCCATCCACTCTCTCTCTCTCCCCATCCACTCTCTCTCTCCCCATCCACTCTCTCTCTCTCCCCATCCACTCTCTCTCTCTCCCCATCCACTCTCTCTCTCCCCATCCACTCTCTCTCTCTGCATCCACTCTCTCCCCATCCACTCTCTCTCTCTCCCCATCCACACTCTCTCCCCATCCACTCTCCCTCTCCCCATCCACCCTCTCTCTCTCCCCATCCACTCTCTCTCTCTCCCCCTCCACTCTCTCTCCCCATCCACTCTCTCTCTCTCCCCATCCACTCTCTCTCTCTTTCACACTCTCTCTCCCCTTCCTATCCCTCTCTCCTCCTCCACTCTCTCTCTCCCCCACCCCATCCACTCTCTCTCACCCCCTCCCCCTCCACTCTCTCTCTCCCCCTCCACTCTCTCTCACCCCCTCCACTACTCTCTCTCCCCCCCGCCACCCGCTCTCTCCCCCACTCCACTCACTCTCTCCCCTCCACTCTCCACTCTCTCTACCCCTCCCCTCTCTCTCCCTCTCCACTGTCTCTCGCTCCCCTTCCACCCTCGCTCTCTCCCCCTCCACCCTCGCTCTCCCGCCTCCACCCTCTCTATCCCCCCTCCACTCTCTCTTTCTCCCACTCCACTCTCTCTCTCCCCCTCCACTCTCTCTCCCCATCCACTCTCTCTCTCCCCATCCACTCTCTCTCCCCATCCACTCCCTCTCTCTCCCCATCCACTCTCTCTCTCTCCCCATGCATTCTCTCTCTCTCTCCCCATCCACTCTCTCTCTCTCTCCCCCTCCACTCTCTCTCTCTCTCCCCATCCACTCCCTCTCTCTCCCCATCCACTCTCTCTCTCCCCATCCACTCTCTCTCCCCCTCCACTCTCTCTCTCCCCTCCACTCTCTCTCTCCCCCTCCACTCCCTCTCCCTATCCACTCTCTCTCCCCCTCCACTCTCTCTCTCCCCATCCACTCTCTCTCTCCCCCTCCACTCTCTCTCTCCCCATCCACTCTCTCTCTCTCCCCATCCACTCTCTCTCTCTCCCCATCCACTCTCTCTCTCTCCCCATCCACTCTCTCTCTCCCCATCCACTCTCTCTCTCTCCCCATCCACTCTCTCTCCCGCCTCCACTCTCTCTCCCCATCCACTCTCTCTCTCTCCTTCCTCTCTCCCTCCCCCTTCTCTCTCTCTCCCCCTGCTCCTCTCTCTCAACCCATCCCTTTCACTCTCTCTCTCCCACCTCTCGCATTCTCTGTCTCCCCCTCCTCTCTCTCTCTCTCCCCATCCACTCTCTCTCTCTCCCCATCCACTCTTCTCTCTCTCCCATCTACTCTCTCTCTCTCCCCACCCACTCTCTCTCTCTCCCCATCCACTCTCTCTCTCCCCATCCACTCTCTCTCCCTCCCCATCCACTCTCTCTCTCTCCCCATCCACTCTCTCTCTCCCCATCCACTCTCTCTCTCTCCCCCATCCACTCTCTCTCTCTCCCCATCCACTCTCTCTCCCCCATCCACTCTCTCTCCTCCCCATCCACTCTCTCTCTCTCCCCATCCACTCTCTCTCTCCCCATCCACTCTCTCCCCATCCACTCTCTTACTCTCCCCATCCACTCTCTCTCTCTCCCCATCCACTCTCTCTCTCCCCATCCACTCTCTCTCTCTCTCCCCATCCACTCTCTCTCTCCCCATCCACTCTCTCTCTCCCCATCCACTCTCTCTCTCTCCCCATCCACTCTCTCTCTCCCCATCCACTCTCTCTCTCTCCCCATCCACTCTCTCTCTCCATCCACTCTCTCTCTCTCCCCATCCACTCTCTCTCTCTCCCCATCCACCTCTCTCCCCCTCCACTCTCTCTCTCTCCCCATCCACTCTCTCTCCCCATCCACTCTCTCTCCCCCTCCACTCTCTCTCTCCCATCCACTCTCTCTCTCTCCCCCTCCCCTCCCTCTCTCTCCCATCCACTCTCTCTCTCTCCCCATCCACTCTCTCTCTCTCCCCATCCACTCTCTCTCTCTCTCCCCATCCACTCTCTCTCTCTCCATCCACTCTCTCTCTCTCCCCATCCACTCTCTCTCTCTCCCCATCCACTCTCTCTCCCCCTCCACTCTCTCTCTCTCCCCCTCCACTCTCTCTCCCCATCCACTCTCTCTCTCCCCTCCACTCTCTCTCTCCCCATCCACTCTCTCTCTTCCCCCTCCACTCTCTCTCCCCATCCACTCTCTCTCTCTCCTTCCTCTCTCCCTCCCCCTCTCTCTCTCTCTCCCCCTGCTCCTCTCTCTCAACCCATCCTCTTTCACTCTCTCTCTCCCACCTCTCGCATTCTCTGTCTCCCCCTCCTCTCTCTCTCTCTCCCCATCCACTCTCTCTCTCTCCCCATCCACTCTTTCTCTCTCCCCATCTACTCTCTCTCTCTCCCCACCCACTCTCTCTCTCTCCCCATCCACTCTCTCTCTCTCCCCATCCACTCTCTCTCTCCCCATCCACTCTCTCTCTCTCCATCCACTCTCTCTCTCTCCCCATCCACTCTCTCTCTCTCCCCATCCACACTCTCTCCCCATCCACTCTCCCTCTCCCCATCCACCCTCTCTCTCTCCCCATCCACTCTCTCTCTCTCCCCCTCCACTCTCTCTCCCCATCCACTCTCTCTCTCTCTCTCCCCATCCACTCTCTCTCTCTCCCCATCCACTCTCTCTCTCTTTCACACTCTCTCTCTCTCCCCTTCCTATCCCTCTCTCCTCCTCCACTCTCTCTCTCCCCCTCCCCATCCACTCTCTCTCACCCCCTCCCCCTCCACTCTCTCTCACCCCCCTCCCCCTCCACTCTCTCTCTCCCCCTCCCCATCCACTCTCTCTCACCCCTCCACTTACTCTCTCTCCCCCTCCCCTCTCTCTCCCTCTCCACTCTCTCTCGCTCCCCTTCCACCCTCGCTCTCTCCCCCTCCACCCTCGCTCTCCCGCCTCCACCCTCTCTATCTCCCCTCCACCCTCTCTTTCTCCCACTCCACTCTCTCTCTCCCCCTCCACTCTCTCTCTCCCCATCCACTCTCTCTCTCTCCCCCTCCTCTCTCCCCTTCACTCTCTCTCCCACCTCTCTCACCCCCTTCTCTGTTTCTCCCCCTTCTCTCTCCCTCCTCTCTCTCGCCCCCTTCTCTCTCCCTTTCCCCCTCCTCTCTCTCTCCCCCTGCTCCTCTCTCTCAACCCATCCTTTCTCACTCCGCTCTCTCTCCCACCTCTCTCATTCTCTCTCCCCCTCCTC